>NC_136799.1:26041659-26061659 GCF_951216825.1 Electrona antarctica
TAATAATGCATTTGATTTCCTCTCTTCATACATTTCCCTAAAGACCAGAGAGACTCCTAAGGTAACATGGACAACGCACGCACGCACGCACGCACGCACGCACGCACGCACGCACGCACGCACACACACGCACGCACGCACACACACAGACACACACACACACACACACACACACACCAATGAGACATCAAGGAGAAAAGGTGAGGTAATGAGTACAGTGCGTACTTTGTCTGTCTGGCTGCTAGGACAGACATATCCTTTCCCACTGAGGGTTATTCAATGTCGGTGCTACCATAGTAAGTGGAATGTTTTGAGGGTGATGGATTTTAGCTACTAGTCCTTACCCGTTCTGATGTATTTCAACTTGTATAATATATTTGTGTTTTCTTATGCAGTATAACATGAAAGTATATCTTACAAATGCACAGTTGATCGATGCTGATGAAGTATATATATATAATATAATTCTTCTGATTAGTAATTGGGGAGTGGGGGTGATTAAGTGTTACAGTTTTTTTTCTTGTTTAAAAATAAAATTTCCACTATCAAAAAAAAGAGTGACTTCTAAACAAATAACAGCATTTTGTTTGATAACGTTGTTCTAAATAGTAGTGCTGCTACAACTTCAGGCTATAATGTGCCCTATTCCCTTTATCTGTGCATATTGAAGCTCATGTTTCATTTCCTCTGAATGTGTGTGTGTGTGACTGTATGTGTGCGTGCGTGCGTGCGTGCGTGCGTGCGTGCGTGCGTGCGTGTTTATATACCACTGAACAAAAGGGGGCCCTGGTAGTGGGTATACTTTTTGAACCGCCTCTGTGATGAACACACACACACACACACACACACACACACACACACACACACACACACACACACACACACACACTAATACAGTACCTCCAGGGGAACAGGCTGAACTTCACAATACCATACCCCAGAGAGGCCTCACCCTGCTGGGCTGCTGATGGCTGCACCTGGACCCCTCAGCCTGCATGGAATACAACCACATCACAGGTCCCAGCTGTCTGCACATCTCTACCTCAATCCTTCACACCAGTGTCTTTGGGGACTAAAAAAAACAACAGAGATGCCTTTATTTTGGATGTATTTTTACTGCCTGCTGTTTTAGAGAGAGAGAGAGAGAGAGAGAGAGAGACTGGGGGGGTATCCTCCTATCATCTTTCAACCCAAGCCCCGAGGGGGTTCTAACCCCACAACTTTCACTCCACCAGTACAACAAGAACAGGGTATTTTGAGAAGGATCTTAGATGAACTCCCACACACACAAAAATAATAATCCTCCAGTTCACAGGAACACAGGATTTTATTGTGCATTCTGTACATGTGTACATATACGTGTGTGCGTGCGTGCGTGTGCGCGTGTGCACACACACGGGCATGCATGCAAGTGTGCAGGGGCGTGCACAGATAGACACCAGTGCCAGAGCACCTGCCCTTTTGCCCTTTGGACAGCAATGTGCCATTTTGAAAGGTTTTTTTTGTACAGTTTATTCATTTTATTTTTGTTTGGTACAGTGTACAGTATGTGGCCCATGGTGACATCGACCAATTCTGGATTTAAAGCTGTTAATATATTTTTTATGCCCCCCAAATCTATAAATCTCACACTATGATGGCAGCCAGCAGTTCCACACGCTGCACAAGGTGCCCTTTTTTCACTTGAGCACCTGCCCCTCAAAATGTCTGTGCAGTGTGTGTGTGTGTGTGTGTGTGTGTGTGTGTGTGTGTGTGTGTGTGCGTGCGTGCGTGTGTGAGAGAGAGAGGGGGGGGGGGGGGGGGGCAGTGTGGGGGGGTTCTTCAGGGTCATAACATAACATATACATCCTATACTGCAGCAACAATATTTCAGAATTTGAATTAGTATAGTTTGATCTATTGGCGCCCTTCACAATAAAACAAGTCTCTTTATGGTGTATTGTCTGGCATGGAGAGAAAGAAGTGTAGGTAATACAATTAAGAATTAAGTGATGGATGCACTGCTCATAATCTGTTCTGATGTCAGATCGTTTTAACAGGTTTTGTGTTTATGCTGTTGTGTCAGTGTCCACTTACACATGACCATGTCCATCTTTTCAATTTTAGATAGCCTGGTATAATCATAGCCCCAGTAAAATCCTCACTATTAATTTATCTCTGATATAGAAATTTCAGGGGTTAATAATACTGGAGACCTACCAGTATGTAACTGGACCATAGACTGTTGGACCAAGGTGCTGGTAATTGGGCCAAACGAGACATTCATCTCTTTCAGGTGTGTTCTGCTAGACAACAACGGCCAACGCAACGCACGCAATTTATTTTTCTTTCTTGGGTTGGCTGCCTGACTCCTGAGACCAGATAGCCTATATGTCTGTGTAATTTGGAAAATATAAAAATACCGGTAGGCTAAACACTTGTTTAAGGCCTTCCAGCTGTCCAGCTGTGGGTCACCGACCGGTGTCAAATAAGTGTCTCTGTCTCTGTGTGTGTGTGTGTGTGTGTGTGTGTGTGTGTGTGTGTGTGTGTGTGTGTGTGCACGCGCACGCGCGTGTGCGTAAGTAAGTACGTGCGCAAGTGCGTGCGCCCGTGCGAGAGAGAGCCTGTGCCTGTCTACGCGGCGTGGTGAGAACCTTTTTACGTCTGGGTGATAAGCAGCAGGATCATTTTTTTGTCCAACGCGCAGCCTCACACACTACTTGCGCGCGCGCGCACACACACACACACACACACACACACACACACGCACAGCAGAGAGAACAGAGCACTCACCGGGGATGGGAGAGCTCTCTGCCTCTCTCTCTCCGGATATTTTTTATTTTTTCCCCATAGCTTGTTTTACATCGGCAAAGAAGTGTAGGTACGTCGCTAGTGGGTGGCATAGCTTTCCTATCGAGAGGTTGTTGTTGAGCAAATCGGGGGACAGACCGACCGGGCCAGAATACAGAATACAGGATACACGCCGGTGAATGGAAAACGTCAGCCCAGGAGCAGCGCTACCGTTCTGCCACCCAGACGAACCAGCTCGCTGCTTGAATTCATTCACGTGATCATCATTTAGCCGTCCGAGACCGGGACCAGAGCGGCGTCTGGCCTGGAGGGAGGAGTAGGAGGAGGATGGAGGGCTTTTTTACGGAGGTAAGAAATTGTGTCACCGCTCACCGGTATACATGAATGTATACATACTACTACGGTAATTATAGCAAATGAAACGGTCTAGCCTATATTTTATACGACAAATCTTTCTAACATGCAGCCTGCAGGAATGAGAATGAACGATTTCCACTTTGGTTGCGAATCACGGGTTTGATTAGGCTATGGCAGGTTCTATATGCTATATGCATACCTGAAATGGGGATGATGGCTACCCAGACTAGCCTATTTGTATGTATATCTCATTCTCATGCCACAAGAATTGACAGTGACTATAAAAACAGAAAGCCTCCTTTTTTACGACACCGCAGTGTCCCGCTCCTCTGACAGACCCTCGGCAAAAAAAATCTAATTTAGAGGACAGCCTAATTGGTTGAATAAGAGCTAAAGAGTCAGTAAATGCATGGGCTTTGTATCCATATGACAGCCCCTTGGATTAAAAACCAATCTGTTGAGGGTGGTTGCCGTGGTGGGCTTTAACAGCAGCCCCTGCCCCAGCATGTTGTTGAGGGACGCTCGGCTTGCCTCAGTGCGCCATGGCGAGCTGGAAGGATGTACAGAGGATGTATCGGGTGGCTATAGGGACCGGCTGCTCCATATCCATCCATCCATACATGTTGCGGGATGGGGATTTGGAGGTGGACACTGGACTGGACACACATCTGAGGCTGTGGAAAATGCTGGCAATGTCTCAAACAGTCATAAAGGTTATTTTGTCTCAGTAATAATGTGACAGGTCTATGTGAAATGTCTTTTTTATTTTAATTTATGTGTAACAATAGTATAGGGCAGGCTACCCCTGATATAGAGCCCTCTCCAGCGTCGCTGTTTCACCACAAATGTTTAGACAGCGATAAGACACCTTTTCAGTGCTCTTCAGTGCCCACTGCCAGCCCATAGCCTACGCTTAGAGAGAGCCAGTCACATAAATACCCAGAGAAAGGGTGAGGAAGCGAGGTGTTTATAACGTGATAATACATTCTCTTTAAAGATCAATCAATAGGTTAATTTATATCTATTGCTCGTTCTTAAACCGCTTGCGGGCATAGGCCGATCATGTCTCCCCTTCAGCCAGATCTATCTAAAAGATTTCCGTCTTATAAATGCTTTGATGTCTCCCTTTGACAAAACGTGTTATGAACATTTTTAGGGCTATGGAGATTTTATATTTAATGAACAGCTCAGGCTTATTTCTTCACTGTAAAACCAGATGAGAGTCTTGTCTTCTCCCCTTGTATTCCCTCAGAGAGTGAGAGAGAGAGTAAGAGGGAGAGAGTGAGGGGGGGGGGGGGGGCTTACCTGTTCATGTTCATGTCAATATTCTTTCTCTCCAAGATAGGCTTCTTCTCTGCAGTCTGCAGCTAATCTGATTCATATGCTTATAAATGCCTCTCACACTGGCAGTGAGGTCATGCTATTTGTGTATTTTTGTGTGTGGGTATTGCTGTGTTTGTGTAGCCTATGTGTGCTGTGTATTGTGTGATGGCTAACACTGGTTATGGCCATGCATGGTCTAGCTTCAGTTGTCTGTTGTGTGTGGATAGAGAGGTGTGATGTGTTGAGTCATGCTACTAAAGACACTACTCTTGAGTGTGTGTGTGTGTGTGTGTGTGTGTGTGTGTGTGTGTGTGTGTGTGTGTGTGTGTGTGTGTGTGTGTGTGTGTGTGTGTGTGTGCATGTGCGCTGTACATGCATGTGTGTCCTTTTAACCCCTTTCAACCTGGCATTCCGGGCATGGCATTAGACAGATATACAAAATCAGCCTGTAGTAGATTGTCTATTTGCACTATGCCCCGTCAACCATGTCCCTGGTGTGATACGGTGATAGAACAGTACGTTATCCATCACTTGGTTGGTGCTTTTCCAACTCTCTCTGTGATGTATCGATCACAGCATTGATTCACAGACCACCACAATACCCACCCTGCCTCCACAGAGCACAGCACAGCATAGAAAACCCATATTAGAAATGAAAATGGAGTGAAATATTGAGTTATGACAGACAGACCCAGACCCATGCATGCATGTCCCGTATGTATAGTAGAATATCTAATATCCTGATTATGTAGAAACATAACTTCATGCGAGCTGGTTGCTGCTGGGCAGCCAACCCCTCTGGGGGAGGAGGGGGTCCTCCAGTTAGCCTCATTCTCCACCCGGCCGCAACACTCCGTCATCTGTCCATGCATTTCTGCCACTTTAACGGTTACTGTAGCAAACAGCTGATCCCACAACTTTTCCTCTCCTGCTTTGACTTTCTCTCACCCCCTCCTCCACCCTTCTTGCTGCTTTGTTTTTCTCTGTGTCCCTAAGTTTGCTATCTCTCCCTGTATGGATTTTCTCAGTCTCTATCTCTCTCTCCTTCTCCCTGTATGTCTGCCTGACTCTGTCTTTCTGTCTGTCTCTCCCTCTCTCCTTCTTTCTCTCGCCCTCTCTCTTTCTTTCTCTCTCCCTCTCTTTCTCTCTCTCCCTCCCTCCACTAGCAGAAAACATTATGACAGGCTGGTCAACCAAGCATGAAATGTCAGGTGCCATTGCGACTCTGTACGTTTCCCAACCCCCTCACAGTCGGCTCTGAGCATTGTAGTCTACACATGAGTCCGATTAACCTGGGCTCTGTGCACTCAGGTACCTTGTGAACCTAATCGCCTTTTCTATGTGTATGGTAGAGTTTGGTCTCAGAAGGTGTGTGTGTGTGTGTGTGTGTGTGTGTGTGTGTGTGTGTGTGTGTGTGTGTGTGTGTGTGTGTGTGTGTGTGTGTGTGTGTGTGTGTGTGTGTGTGTGTGTGTGTGTGTGTGTGTTGAAGGTTGGCTTCAGCAAGTTAGTCTCAGTCAGTGTCTATGGTGTGAAATCAGTCTAGACAGAGATCACAGGTGTACAGCAGCATGAAATAGTACACATAAGCACTCCAATGAATGAACACAATTGGTTGTGTTTGTGGATGGGAAGCTGGCAGCAGAGGGCGTTCTCTGTAACTGCATTAGGTTGATCAGCTGCGAGCGGAAATGGGAGGGATAGCGTGTTCCCACGCATGAGGATGCTGTGTTATACCCTCCTGGTGAAAACTCCTCGCCGTTAGCTAAATGATAATTCAAGTTTCTTTATTAGGAAAAAAGACCCCTTGAGATGTACCTCTCAAGGGGATGTATCTCGTTTTCGAGGGGCTCCGAACACAGATACATGTCACAATCATTCTTGTACATGTAAACATAAACAATAAAACAAAACAAATTACATACAACGTACATGGACAGGACAAAACACTAAACATTGCAAACCTTGAAAACCTTACAGCCTCATTACGGCATTGAATCCAATCATATAACACATTATGAAAATACTACGTCCTATACAGTCCAAAACATAAAATAATGGTAATACGAAATAAAATAATGAAATAAAGGAATAAACATGGTGATATAATGGCATATTTACCGAAAGCAAGAACATACAACTTTGAAGTAAGAAGACAGTGCACTTTTGAAAACTGGGAATGTTGAGATGGATCTAATGTTATTTGGTATTCCAGTCTGTAGGGTTTTAAAAGAAAAGGCATATTTACCTAATTCAATACTAACCAAAGGAACAGTAAAGTAAACCATACTGTTTGAACAGTAAATAGAAGAGGCTGCTTGGTGTCTCATGTGTATCAGAGGAGTTGTGATGGTCAACAACCTCCCCAAGACCAACAACTATAGGGGTTGGAAGTGACTATACACATGGGGTAAATGGCATTCACTAAATTGGGGAGAAAATGCAAAGAGCAAAAAAGCCTGCAGAAAACAGCATACAATAGCATGCAGGTTTGATTTAACATATTTTAGTTCTTTTCCCACTTTCTTCATCAATCCTTTCCTCTCTAATTGAATGTGTGTGCTTTACTGGCATTATAAATCTTTATTTGCCACTCTGCCACGCTTTGAGAGCACGTGGTTTCATCATGCAACCTACTCAATGTTGTTACTCACAGGATGCATCTTTAAAAGCCTTCTCACACCAAGGATGACATTTCTTATAAAAAATGCCATTGCCATAAAATGTTAATCACCCTGCATTCTTTACGACTTTGAGTGCACAAACCGTGAACCTTTCCTGCAGTTACAACCGGAACGTAAAGTCCGGCTCCATGTTTCCAGATGTTGCAGGTCGATCCAGAATCCATATGGAAATGTCTGATGTAGTCATTCAATTCAGTAATTTATGCATATTCACATCTCACTGATTTGTTTTATGGTTAAGTGGTGCACTATTAAAAATGTTCATAGTGCCAGCCAGTGTGCAATATATTATATTGTTGCTGTTGGGAGGAAACCATTTCACCCTTTTACATCTGTGTGTTGTTTTGAAAATATTGAACCAATGCCATGGAACAAGACACTTTGGACCCTTGGACTTTGGACCGGACCCTCAAACTGTCTGCTAAAGCAACTAACTCCCCCCCCCCCCTCTCATGCAAGTAACTGACAATATATAAAGTCACAACACCAACTTTGATGAGGCAGTATTGCTTTTTCAAAATATAAGGCTTAATTTCCTGAAAAATGTGTATTTTTCATTTCCTGAACATTTTGGAGTTAGGTGGTTTCTTCCCGACAGCATTGCAGAGATATGAGTACGAGGCTACAGTATGTATGGCATAGTACAGAAAGCTGGTTCAGTGGGTGGAGGGAGCAGTCACTGGAGATGTGTGACCTATATTCAGCAGATCCAAACACATTTGTTCTGCTCAGAAGCTGCATCAGCTTTGCCGTTCTCTCCTCCCTCTCCATCCCTCCGCTTTTGTGCATGCCTCTCGCACACCTAATTCTGTTGGAGTCTCCCCATCTCTCTCTCATACAGCCTTGCTATCTCCGTCCTCTGCCCGGCTCCCTGCCTCACTTGGCATTTTTCCCATCTCCGTCACTGTCTTGTCCTTCACCCCTCTCCTGTCTCTGTGACTTGTTCTTTCTGAATGTGTGCAGTGTGGGAGCAGAGCTTTGCCTCTGTGGAATCACATTAAAGCAATTACCCATGGCAGCGGCATGGGATAAAGCAACATTTGAAGCCCTAGATGTTTTCTCCACACCTTTCAGATCGACTTGACCATGTTGTAATGCTGTCTGTTCCTTGCCTCAGGAATAGGACTATAGAGCTTGAGTGAACAGGGTTTCCCTTGTATTTTGTCGAGAATATGAGAAATTAAACTCCATATCCCACAATCCTTCTCTCCCGAACACCATCTCCCAGCAGCCAGCCACATGCAGATGCTGAGAACAGAGAGGCTGTTTCCATGGTGCCCTGTTTCCATGGTGTTGCTGTGGAGTCTTGTTGCCAGGCTGTTGCTGGGGGTGGGGTGTATGACTGTAGTTTAATCCAAGATGAGAGAGAATGTGATAATTAGCACACTGCTCAAAAACAGCCTCTTAAAGAGGATTTGCACTATAGAAACACACACATGCACAATGCACGGCACGCACACACACACACACACACACACACACACACACACACACACACACACACACACACACACACACACACACACACACACACACACACACACACACACACACACACACTCCTGCAGTATCTACTTCCTTCATTCCTGTGTTTGTTGTGGTCTAATTCTAGCAGTGTGCTGTGATCTTGCATTGTTCAGATCAAATCATTTTTGTGTATGTTTTCTGACTCAGACGGTCAAAAAGAAGTACTCATGGCAATTATCAACTATCCAAACTTGGAACAGACAGCACTTACTTATGTGTATTTACAGCTTGAGACATTAATGCATCTACAATAGTGGAGTGAGTTAAGACCTTATGGTAGTAGTAACTCACACTATTGAGTGTGTGTGTGTGCGTGAGCGTGCGTGGGAGAGAGGCATTGTGGAGGGCATTGCTTATCGACTAATCCACGTATCCAAGGTGTATAGACCGATTCAGAGACGGGTCTCATGGTCGCAGGCAACGTATTTCCTGTAGGCGGATGACGACATATCTGCGGTTTAAATCCGCACCTCTTCTACTACAGTGAATGGAAAAGTGACTGATGTTAGTCTGCCTCAAACGTTACTATTTTACCTGCTTTTTACTAACACTAACATTACAAAGATGCCCAGAACATCGGGATGAACCTGTGTAGTTTATGGCTGCTCCAACAGTAGTGGCAACATTCAACAACAAAAAAAGAACGAATGTCAAAATATCTACCGCGGTGGCTGAGACCAGAGCCATAGAGTAATGGTTGAGACAAAGCAGTGAAAGGTCCTGAAAGATACATAACGTCAGTCTTACCCAATACCCAATCTTTGTTTTTTAGGAACACAAGGCTGCTGTACTTTATACCTCATACTTTAAATGCTTAGTATGAGGTATAAAGTACACTACTGTTGGAGCAGCCATAAACTACACAGGTTCATTCCGATGTTCTGGGCATCTTTGTAATGTTAGTGTTAGTAAAAAGCAGGTAAAAGAGTAACGTTTGAGGCAGACTAATCAGTCACTTTTCCATTCACTGTAGTAGAAGAGGTGCGGATTTAAACCGCAGATATGTCGTCTCTGCCTACAGGAAATACGTTGCCTGCGACCATGAGACCCGTCTCTGAATCGGTCTATAGGCCAGGATTACTTTGTCAGTAGGTTAAGACTCAAGAGTAGTGTAACTAATGACATGTAGTTAGGTCGGGGATGGGCAACTTTGATGATAGAGAGTGCTACTATATTTCCACACTCACTTCAGGAAGCCACATTGCATTGCTGTAGGTAGGGCATGAAACCTCTTATTATTTCTTTCGTAAATTAATAGATTGGCTATTTTTGAATTGGAATCCTGCTATTTTTTAATTGGAATCCTGAAAAGTATATTTTGGTTTTATTTCAAATGCATTTAGTTAATATTAACTTTATGAACTTAGATACAAATAAATTGGACATAAATAACAGTAAAAGACAACAAATTTTTCATTAAACGATTAATATAGACTGAAGTAAAGTTTGCATGTTTGGAATTGTAACAGCTGAAATCAATATCGGTATTCTGCCGCCCATGTATAGGTTAGTAGGGCAATGACTTGGGTTACTGTAGTTAAGGTTAGGGTTAAATGTAATCAACTATACATTCTCTTTGTCTGCCATTTATCTGATGTCACCAATGTTGGACTTCAGTGGAATTCAGTTCCACAGATGCGACGCGCACGCACGCACGCACGCACGCACGCACGCACGCACGCACGCACGCACGCACGCACGCACGCACATGCACACACGCACTGATTATACTGTCACACTTAATGGAATATTACTGATAACTTTGGGCCCACATCTCTAAGCAGTAGGCACGCACACGTGCACACACAGTGTGCGTTACCATGCCTATGCTCGGACGCAAACGAGATTCACGCTGCTCCGATACATGTCATAACACCCTTTCATCACCCCCCCCGCATACACACATACTCACATTCAAACTCAAATCACCCCGCACTATACAAAAAAAATCAATAACGATAACACCCCCCTCTACTAACCATCCCATCTTCCAGTGCCGTCTGAGAGAGTTAGTGGCCTGTTCTTCCTGCCTGATTAAGTCCCTCGTCACCCCCATCACTTCCAGCCACACCCTGGCACCCACGTCCACTCTCCTTGCAGAGGTACATGTTAGGCAGAGGGGAGACTGGCAGACTGCAGAGGTGGAAGACTGTCCCCTGACTTACCGTATACTTGGTTGTGCGTACCGATACTTGATCCCTGAGGAAAATAAATCTGCACCTGCTTTGGGTATTTTCCACAAAGCTTCTCAAACCCTTTTTTCAGAGCCTTGGGTCAAGTTGTTGGCCTAGACTAGAGTACATCACAGACGTAAGCTGAAAAATTAGTCCATTGTGAAGGCAGTCAGCCAGACTCGCTACTGATGCCCCATTACTCTTGTCAGTGTAGCCACTGGTGCTTATTTACTGTATACAATGATGTTGTTAGTTTACAACACCATGGACTCCATTTTCGTCTGATCTTTCTAAATACACTGTTTTGGGATTTAGCAGTGGGGAAGGGGTGTTCCCCCACTAAAGTTGGTATTTTGGTTACCTGTCTAAAACCCTAAAACACCTCCGTTACCCGTTATATTATGCATAGGTGTGGTTTGGGCGTTACAATGATTAAACCAATCACCAGTCCACGTGACGTGCCATTGCTTTTAAGAGATCCCTTATCCGTTGCCCGTTAGTGCTATATTGCTTCATAGCCTTACAGTCTATAGCCCATGGAAGAGTGTTGCGTTGCTGCCTTGAAGTCTCACTTGTGCTGCAGCCCCCACCCCCCTCCCCCCCTCGTGCCGTTCTTTTTTTCTCTCCACCCCGCACAGAGCCAAGAACACTCGTCTTTTCATTGAGTCACAACTCGCTCAAATCTTGCTCATTTAAAAAAATGCGTGTAGGCCGTCTCTACGAAACGGTATCAAGCGAAAAGAAAATTTCGGTCAATTGGATTAAACCCCATTGAAACTGAACGAACAACTGCGTGGAATCGCGCACGCCGCACAATGCCTGGCACAAGCCAAATAACGTCTTTGACTATACAATTTTAAACACAAGGAAGTGGCAGGCACTCACTTCTGCTGATTATAGGAAAATTACAAAGAGATGCGTATAGGAGAATAAGGAGAGATGACGCAGCCTTACTCCAAGGACATCTCCATGCAGGCGTGCAGCGCGCGCTGCTCTACCAAACTAATTAGGCACGGCTTACGGGTATAAGTTACAGGTGGTTTTAAACTCCACTATGTGCCTTCCCAAATGTGTGTGACCAAAATAGCAATTTAGGGGAAAGCGTGCCAACACGCCCATGACCACACCTCTAGGCGCAAATACCGGTGTCGGCAAAAAATATGGCATACATCACATATATAAAAAGTAGTTATCATGAAACATGCGTAAGCTAAGAACGTAACAGTGGAGTATCTATATAATTAAACTATATATATAAACTATACATACTATACTATATTATACTACCGGTGTATACATATGTACTATAAAGTGCTATGACTACATAAAATGCAATTCTAGTGCTGTCTACGTAACATGCTATAAGTCTGTATAAAATGCTATCTAAGTCTACATAAAGTGCTATCTAAGGGGCTAGGGCAAGTTCTACGGGCCATGATGGAGTCTGAAAAGGTGGGTTTTCAGACTACGGCGGAAGATTGGGAGTGAGGCTGCAGTTCTGATTGCAATGGGAAGTGCATTCCATAGTTTTGGAGCCAGAAGGGAGAAGAGTTTGGGACGCGTGGAGCGTTGTCCCGGCTTTTATAGTGAAGGTACTTCTAGCTTCCCTGCGTTGGCTGATCTGAGTGCGCGGGAGGGTTTGTAGGGTTCGATTATACTTGTAAGATATGGGGGAGCCATGCCTTTGGTTGCTTTGAATGCCAGCATCAGAGTTTTGTATTCTGTGCGTGCAGCGACCGGGAGCCAATGGAGGGAGCGGAGAAGGGGGGAAGACGTGAATTTTGGCTGGTTGAAGACCAATCGAGCTGCGGCATTTTGGATCAGTTGGATGGGCTTAAGTGCACATGCCGGTAGGCCAGTAAGGAGGGAGTTACAATAGTCAAGTTTTGACAAGACTGTTGTCTGGATTAGGAGCTGGGCTGACTCCTGGGTGAGGAACGGTCTAATTCGTCGTATGTCATAGAGTGTAAACCTACAGGATCGAGTGACAGTTGTGATGTGTGTTTTGAACGAGAGCTGACTGTCCAGGACAACACCAAGGTTCCTGGCTGTCGGGACAGACGTTACCAGGGCGTTGTCTACGGAGATAGTTAGCTCCCACATAGGGCAGGACTTAGCTGGGAAGAAGAGAAGCTCAGTCTTGTCTGGGTTCAGCTTGAGGTGGTTGGAAGACATCCACTGTGAGATGTCAACCAGGCATGCTGTGATGCGCTCTTCGACCTGGGTGGCAGAGGGGGAAGGATAGAAACATTTGTGTGTCATCGGCATAGCAGTGATAGGATATATTGTGAGCAGAGATGATAGTGCCAAGGGATTTAGTGTACAGTGAGAAAAGGAGGGGACCAAGTACAGATCCCTGTGGGACCCCAGTTTGGAGGGTACGGGGGGATGATAGAAAACCTTTCCAAGAAACCTGGTAGGTCCGGTCAGAGAGGTAGGAGGAGAACCACTTCAGCGCCGTCCCGCCGATGCCTAGATCAGCTAGGGTAGCGGTTCCCAAACCTTTTTGACCATGGTCCCCTGTTACCTCCCGACCTAGCTGACGCACCCCCACATGGAAATATAAATTGCATAAGCTATATAGAGTCATATATTTCCTATTTATCCACATATATGCACATATATGAACCTAAATATGCCATATATATGCAGGATAGGCTATATTCTGCATATACTTGCCATATATTGGCATAATATATTAATACAATAAAAATAAAACCATAGCACCACCATTAGCCTTTTCATGTCGCGCACCCCCTAGAAGGCGCTCGCGCACCACAAGGGGTGCACGCACCACAGTTTGGGAACTACCGGCTGAGCTAGGGTGTCTAGGCGCAGCTGGTGGTTCACTGTGTGGTGGTTCACATACACACACACACACACACACACACACACACACACACACACACACACGGACGGACGGACGGACGGACGGATGGACAGACAGAGTGCAAAACATACTCTCTCCATGCCTTCGGCCTGGTGGAGACAACAATACATACATTTAAATGCATACATTTAGGTACATTTGGCTCTCAGCCTCTCACATGCATTTATCCCTCACATGCAAGTACAGTAATACAAGTGGACAGACAGACAGACAGTCAGACATACGCACACACACACACACACACACACACACACACACACACACACGCACACGCACACGCACACGCACACGCACACACACACACACACACACACACACACAGTCACACACACACACACACACACACACACACACACACACACACACACACACACACACACACACACACACACACACACACACGTTGTTTCTAGCTTCTCTGATTTAACCCCTGACCTTTCTGTCTGTCTCCTTCCTCACTGTTTTCTGGGCTATCATCCATTAGCCACGTCTGGTCAGCTGTTTCTTTCATCATTTATTCATCCTAGTCTCTGGGCTCCATCTTGCGCCACCCTTATCCCTTATCCCTAAACTTATTTGCCATTTTTTACTATTTTGAAAATCATTTTAAAATAGTTCAACTAGCCGTAGATCTAGATCAACTGAGCTTGTAGATCAGCTATTTGAACTATTTTAAAAGGTTTTTTAAAATAGTAAAAAATGGCAAATAAGTTTAGGGATAAGGGTTAAGGGGTGGCGCAAGATAGAGCCCTCTGTCTCTATCCGTCTTTTCTCACCATCCAGTTTTAAAAATCGAACAAATACCTCAATGTTGACATTTAAACAGTAATATGGTATTGAACATTTGTGAATGTATAAAATGGGGCTTAAGTGATTAAAACTTATTGCGATATTACAGTATCCCAAAATCCCAGACGATATCTAGTCTCATCTCATCATGATAATGCCCAGCCCTATTCTCCTTTCCACCCTCGACTCTCCTTGTCTCTTCCTCTGTTTCTGAGGCTCTCCATCAACCCCCCCCCCCAATCATCCTGTCAGAAGATGACAACCGTACTGCCAGATGGTCCACTGTGCCTTTCACCTGCTCCTCTTCTCTCTTTCTCTCCATATCACTCATTTGTGGGTCCTGTTCTTATTTTACTTTAATGTTTGTCTTCCTCGACACCTCTTAGGTCAGTCAGTTTGACGATACGAGGTTTAGACGATAGACATAAATTGATTGATAGAATATCATTGATATAAATTTCCCCACACCTCCCCCCCAGCAAAAATACAAATGCATCACCGCTCTCACTCTGTCCTCTTTCTCTGTTACGTGTACTGTGTACAGTGTATACTCTGTCAGTTTCCACAAAAAGAGAAAACATTAGAAAAAGTGCCCTTCTGGGCACAGGTCTCCACCAGGAGGATAGGAGTGTGTGTGTGATGTTTGGCAAAATGTTTAGGAGCAATATAAACGTGTGTGTGTGTGTGTGTGTGTGTGTGTGTGTGTGTGTGTGTGTGTGTGTGTGTGTGTGTGTGTGTGTGTGTGTGTGTGTGTGTGTGTGTGTGTGTGTGTGTGTGTGTGTGTGTGTGTGTGTGTGTGTGTGTGTGTGTGAGTGAGTGAGTGACGCGGCTTGGCCTGTTGTAGCGGCATTTCTTCCAAAGCCTAGTGGGAATATGCATGCACAGTTTCACCACAATCGGCCGCTGCGTTGAGTAGTTGTGGCGATTTGTACAAAACGGGTACAAAGCGGGCTACTCCTGAAAAGTTTAGAAGCCAATCGTAGCCAGTCGTAGCCAATCGTAGCCAATGCCGGGCACTAATAACTTTGGGGCAGGCCCGTCTAGAGCTTAAATGGACAGGTATCAGTCAAAAGGGAGACATCGAAGAGAAAGGATGGATGGGGAAGAATTAACATATGGAATGTCAGAACAGGTCAAAGATCTAAAGCATGCGTTCAGACCTGAATGTATAAATTCGCCTCGGTTCGTCCCGTTTGTACCGCGGCAGGTCATGTGCCCAATTCTCGTCTTTGCATTGACTTTGCATGTAATCACACTGCTCTAACCATCCAAGTCTGAACGCACCTTAAGGGTTTGAGGTCAGATGTAGAGTTGCTGGCCAATATTGATGACATAAGGGATCTCCATATATGGGCTTAATATTGATGACATTAGGGATCTCCATCCTTGAAGATGTCATGTGATGTCACATGCTCTCTCACCCCGACCAACCAACCAACACACTCACACACTGACGGGAAATGCACGATTCCATATAGTTAACTGAGACCTCCGGTCGCGAAAATAATATATATATATACCGGTAATGTTTTTACATTTTATGTTATTTCGTATTTCTTTCAGAAATATCTCCAAGCTCCCAACGCAGCGAATATTCTTGCCTATAATGGCATGCCCAAATAGGGCTGCCATGGGGTCAAAGTGATTAAGATAAAATGTGTCTTCAGAGTACAATAGAATATTTTTGATGACTCAGTAAATTAATTAATAGAACACGGAGAGTGTACTGTAACAATAGACCTAAATGGGTGCTTACGGGTCCATTATGTGAGATTGTGCGTGTTAGTGTGTGTGTGTGTGTGTGTGTGTGTGTGTGCGCGCGTGTGCGCAAAGACATAGGCCTTTTTGAAGTTCATATTGTGTGTATATACACCCATGTGTCCCAGGCGGTGGTCGTATGTTGGGGTCCTGGGCTTTTGTTAGTGTGTGGTGAAGCGTGAGCAGTGCTCACAAGGAGGAGGTTGTCTGCAGGGTAACGCCTCAATCAAATGGCACGGGCGTCTATATGTGATCGCCTGACCAGAAACAAAGCCTTTCATATCAGTCATGCTTCACACCACAAACGCTGCCATTTAGGGGTGTGGGCCAAATGCTCAGAGGATGGTGGCATTTGCATTTAGAATAGCTAAATACTATATTGGACTGGCAGGATGTCTATCCTGTTTCCATTGTGATATTTTCTGAAAGCCACATTACACCCTGTAATAATAACACACACCAGCATGAATCAACCAAGATTGGTAACCATTTCAATGTCTTTTACTTTATTGCTGGGAATGGGTTTCACATACCAGTTGAAGGATCATTACGGATGATCACAGGTGGTAGTATTTGATATTAGGTGGTATTTATTCCCAAATGGATCTGTTGCAGTATTTCGGGTGGCTAGAGGATGGGGTTAGGGCCTGAGGAATATAAGTTCAGGGCTGAGAATGAGGTGTTGACTGAGGTTTAATGGGACACAAAGGGATGATGACAGACCTGGAGGAGAGAGACTGCAGTCTCGCCTGGGTGTCACAGTGCAGAAATAAAGTGGATATATATAGATGAGTGAAAAGTCAGAAGGAGAGAGATGATTGCTAGAGGAATCAATGAAGCAACTCACATGAATAAATACTGTCTGCTGTCTTTGGGGCCAAGGTCAAAGTTCAGACTGTTAAGTGTAAGTAGGTTCAAGGGTGGTATTGTCAGTTAAAACAGGAAGCACTGAGATGTATAGGCTAATCTGTTGGCAGGCGTAAAGAGTTAGGGTTTGGAAACAGGAAAAAAACTAAACTGGAAGGTTATAAGGTCAAGTCAAGGTATTATCATTATCAGAGCTCTGTGTACTGGAACCTGCACATTGATGGACGCTGTTACATAAAGGGAGATGATACAGACGAGAAGGAGATTGCTATATTTAGAGAGATGCTGCAGAGGGAGGTGCATGTGTGTGAACCTGCATGTGTGTGTGTGTGTGTGTGTGTGTGTGTGTGTGTGTGTGTGTGTGTGCGACTGTGCGTGCGTGCGTGCGTGCGTGCGTGCGTGCGTGTTACTAGAGTTAAGTAGATCCTTGAGATTATATACTGTATTTGGAACAGGCCCTTGGCGCAGTCCTCAATGCAAACACTGTCCACCCACAAGCCCTATAGCTACCCAGCTGGTGTGTAGTGGGTGTGTACGTGCCATATGCGTGCGTGTTTGTGAATGCTTGGTTTGGGCTTTCTGCCTGGTTAATTCCATAGCCTAAGGGAAGACTGGTTTCTTTTGTCAGTAGAGTGTGTGTGTGTGTGTGTGTGTGTGTGTGTGTGTGTGTGTGTGTGTGTGTGTGTGTGTGTGTGTGTGTGTGTGTGTGTGTGTGTGTGTGTGTGTGTGTGTGTGAGACAGGTTGTAGATGGATGCCTTGTGTGGAGAGCCATTGGACCATCTGTTGCCAAAAAAACATTATTCTCCACTCATTCACGTCATTCAGCCTACATCTGGTATCTAATTGAATCTGTTCTGAGTTTAGAATGGAAAGTAATTGATTGGTCCATCAGCCTGTCTGGCTGTCTGGCCAACAGTTTGGCCAGACAGTTAAGTTAAAAAAAAAATTACTACTGTAGCTGTACAGCCGTGGTACTTGCTATGCACCGGCATGCACCCAGGAGGATGATCCCTATTTTGGACGATAGTGACGCGTAGGACAACCCGTAACCTGCAGGTTGACCCATGCGGGTGGGTGGGCAGGTCAACACATATGCCAAAGAACATCATGGTTGTTTCTCTCACTCCCTCCTATTCTCCTGTCTATCTCCTCATGGAATCGATTTGAGCTTGTGTTCAATGTGTTGATTAAGTTTATGAGCAACTGCATTTGTCACTGTCCCCTCACCATACAGCTTGCCAGATTCTGAATTATGCCTTGTAATGTTGTAGAAACAAACTGCAGTCCTCCTTATTATGTTGTACATACTTACCCTAGACATGGATCATAACAGCCACCGTATTTGTCTACTTTAATGTTTAGAGTGTAAAGAGAAATTTGTGTATGGTAGATGTTTCGCTGTAATCCAGCAGCACGTCTGGGTCACAGGCTGTGTGCTGGCCTGTTGCTGTACCATTCACCAATCAATGAATGTAGATCAACATGGGTGTCCAGTGCAGGCCAGGGGGGGTTTACAACAGTGCAAGTGTGTATAGTTTCGGATTCTCTCACAATTACAAATGATTAGTAGGAACCAGGAGAACCTGCCGTGCAGTGGCTTCCAACATGCTGTGGATCTGCATAGCATCTTGGGGGTGATATCCGTGACAGCTCTGGGAGTGTATTCTCATGCGGCCTCCAGGCTTGGAGCGAGGCGTCGGTATTAACATCGTGGAAGACTCCAAGGTGGATCCCAGGGCATTGGCGACACTTAGACTTAAGTGTGCAGTTCGTCGTCCTATGATTGCGACCACATCTCTCGCACCTATTATTCTCCTTTATCCACCGTGTCCGTTCCTCTCTGGACATCTGTCTAAGGGCAGTACAATGATTCGTATAATGTGTTGTGGAGTTGCAGAGGGGGCAGTATTTTCTCTGTAACTCCTTGGGAAGGCCCATGGCTTCTTTAGGCCACTCTCTCGGTTGTTCCTTCCTCTCACCTCTGAGGAATAGGTTGGTTGTACTCTGGACTTGAGGTTCAGGGCGTTGTGAGACGACTGGTTTGAGTTCTTGGCAGAGTCCAGAAATCATGTCTGTAAGACGGCTCACGTCTTGACGGAGTTGCGCATTATCATTTCGCAATTGTTGGATCTGATCATTGGTCTTATGTTGGCTCTCCATCATTGTCGCCTTCATGCTCCAAAGGTGTCTTAGGACCTCATCGGAGACTTGCTGGCTGATCCGCTCCTGAAAGGGCGGATTGTGCCGATGGGGGTAATCAGCCAGAATGTTTTCGGGATAGCGCAGTGGATCGTGTCTAATATGCTGGGGATGTTTCTCACTGCCATAGTAATTGAGCATCTCATTCCCGTAGTAATTTGGCAGCTCATTTCCATGGTAAATTGGCATCTCGTTGCTGTTGTAATTTGGCATCGCGGAATTTGAATTTGCAAATCACGTAGGTCTGTGTCGCCCGTGACTGTGGCCTTACTGAGGTTAGGTGTAAGATCGGTGTAACCTTCTGCTGACCTCCTCCGTTGTTCCTTGTAGTCTTCTGAAGCTGCACCGCTCAATAAATAAGTGTTCCAATGGGTTCTCATGACGTCACATGACGTGATAAGTAACGTCATTGACCTTTGTCAGATTAAAATGGTTCAAATGTCAGTCAATATGCAGGTATCTCTGTTACAGTGCTGCTTTGTGCGACTTTGGGGCGGGTGCAAGATATGGGCCCTAGGCTGTGTGTTGACTAAAGCATATTATTTCCCAAGTTGAAAATGGAAGGCGCTCTCAGAGTTGAAACACGCAAAGTTGTGCAGGGCGGAATAGAGTACAGTCAGCCTTCAGTGATGCATATAGCCTGC
>NC_136799.1:26731659-26749159 GCF_951216825.1 Electrona antarctica
TCTAACTTTGTGATAACTAGATTGAACATATCTGTGAGGTCAGAGGTGTTTAACTGAACTTGGAAATGCAAGTTCATTTTTGAACGAAAAGAATCATGCGATATGTCTCCTGTTGTTGAAGGGTTTAGGTTTAGGGGTTTTATATGAAAAGAATCATGCGATGTCTCCTGTTGTTGAAGGGTTTAGGTTTAGGGGTTTTATATGAAAAGAATCATGCGATGTCTCCTGTTGTTGAAGGGTTTAGGTTTAGGGGTTTTATATGCTCCCATGAGCAAATCCACAGCAAGAACATTCACAGTCAGTGAGATCATTGAAAGCAGGTTAATCGTTTTGTTAGGCTATATGTTTTGAAAGGCAGTTATCTTCACTCTGATGTGTATTCCCAAAGATGAATACTCTATGTTCATTTAACAGGAAGGAACATAAATGAAACACAATTAGGTTTGGCAATGTCAATTGGCCTCCAGTTAAATTACACAACAATCTCCTGCAGCTGGTAGTTCACTACTAAATTTAACCACTTAGTATGATTTCAAAACTTTAAGCTGTTGTTTCTTTTTGAAAACCTACAAAACATATAGGCCCTTGGACAACTATGGCTTCAAATGAATGGAGAGGTTTACCCAAGTAAATAGTATAGTAGTAGTAGTAGTAGGCTAGTATACGATAGTAATATAATAATAGGCTACATAGTATTATATTATTAATAACAATAATACTAATGATCATCATCATCATCACATGGATTAAGAAATAACGTGTTTTTCATCAAAACAAATGCAGTCAAATTGCAATCCTTGCATGATTTCATGTGGAAACAAACTGTGCCATGAAGGACGCCACGCGCACGCCGGCCTGTAAAAATGTCTAGTGAAATGACAAAATTTGATAGTTTATTACTGTCATCTTAAATGTGCCCTTTGATAGCTATGCTTGACAGACGTGACACTAATGTTATTGTTGTTATATTAAAAAAGATTAGGCCTATCCGCAGCGAATTTAGACTACAGTGTTTCAGTGGGTTGACATTCCTTTTTACAATAATGATAACATTTACACTTTGTTAAACATTGCTGGTTAGCATGTGTCATTTCAAAGTATGCTAAACTCTCCCGAGTAAAGAAGAAGTCCTCATATTTACGCACGAGTGATTTTTGAAGGCCGAGTGAATATCGCATATTACGCATATTGATTTAGTAGGCTATGTGTCAAAAATAATAAGACAAACGTGTGATTGATATTATAAAGTAGGCCTAAACGCCAGATCGTGAGACGGTCACTCCATCTTTCACAATATACAGACCCACGTAGCCTACACAGCGGGGCAAGACATTAAGCAGATGCAGGTGTCCAAATTGCCAAATGTTGCTTAACTTCGGGAAAGTTAAAACTCGTGCCAAAACGAATGAGCACACTTTTGATTGTGCTGCTGAAGCGAGAGCAGCAGGAAAGAATGGCCTGGCGGATGGGTTGTTGAATAGAATAGCCTACATTTTCTTCCCCTTTGAACATGTTCTCATTAGATTGGTTTCTCACAGGCTGTCCGGCAAAAATACGTGTAACCTGCTGCTGTTCAGTGTTTAGTTATGCTATAGGCTCCTCGAAGATCACGACCCAATTCACCATCAAAAATACATTTTCATGCTTCAGCTGTTTCTTAGGCTGTGCAATTGGATATTTGTATCACATGACACAGTATTGTACCTAGGCTACTGGTCCATTTCTGACAAATAATGCTTTGCCCTGAAAACCCGAATCGATATGAGCGGATAGCGTCTCACGTGCAGGCTCATATCATCAACGAAATGACAGACAGACTGATTCAACAGGTTCGACTTATTAAAGGCGATCTGTCGAAGCCCCTTCAAAACCACGCTGAAGAATGAATCGGTGCTTACCATCAGTATGGGTACAGGTATCCTCGAATCAAATGAATTTGACAAAAGGAAGGTGCGATGTCTCCACGCAATTGCAGTCCAGGTAGGTGTAAAAGCACGTACCGAAAACGCCGAATGAGCTCTGCCTACGGAAGAGCTCTGTGACTTTGCCTCATTAATTCCTTATCGACCCATCTAAAAAAAATAAGAGGACGAGACGGTGTCTGGAGACAGGGCGGTGTGAACTGAAGGCGCTTCAGGTCTGCTGCGGGGCTGATATCTCCAGAAGTTCACCGGGGCGGAACAGCGCTCAGGCAAGCAGACTCTCCAACTGATCAAGCATCTATAGTCCCTTGCAGTTTTTATGTGTCCGCCCAATTTACCCTCTCTGCCTCCTCCCCTACCCCCACCTCACTCAACTGTCTCAAACACCTTGGATAACCCCCCCTCCTTCCCTCGCTCTCCTCTTTAAACGAAAGAAGCGCGTTGCGCGCGTCAGGCTGGCTACTTGTAGCCCTATAGCTATGAGTTTGGAAAATAAAACATATTGCTTTGCAATGCAATGTTCACCGTATTTGCACCCATATCGTTGCAATTCAGTGTAAACGAGTTTTGAGTGGTGTATAATATAATGTCGCTGTTCCCTTTGTTAATTCTGTCTATAATATATACATTTGGCTCCCACTATTAAATACACCTGGCAAGCTAAAGTAGGACAAAATTGGATAGCGCGCCTTGCGCTCTTTTTGCAAGGTCACGTAAACGCGGGGAATCAGGTTTCCTTGTGTGTGTGTGTGTGTGTGTGTGTGTGTGTGTGTGTGTGTGTGTGTGTGTGTGTGTGTGTGTGCGCGCGTGCGTGTGTGTGCAGTGCGTGCGTGAGCGCAGCTATTTGTGATGATCTGTGCATATTTAGACTGCAATGTGGTTACTATACAGCAAAATATTGACAAATGATGTCCTTCTATAGGATCTCATCTATCACATATAATGTGCGAAAAATGTGAGAAACTCAAGTGTTCCCTCTTCCCTGTCCCCCCCACTCCTCAACAGCTTCTCTGTTTATTGTGTTCCTATGGATACAGTCATCTGGGATTGACCAGCTAATGGCAGCTATTGAGTTTTGTTTTGTGAGAAGATCTTTTGAATCTGTAGGAAAACGGTGTGACAAAACGGCACAACTTAAGCCACCAATAATTACATTGAAAATGGTGGACCCTGAAACGAATACTGGACAACTCACCCCAGTGCTTGCCCGTGTTTCCTCCCGGAATTTTCCCCATGGGGGATAACTTGTAATATGCTATTGGCTGTTTGTATTCTTTGGGGGAAAATATAAAAAGATACTCCTATGGAAGAAAAAAAAAAGTTCAGCCGTCTGCCGTCCAGCCTCTCCCACCCCTCACTGGGGAAAATTCCAGGAGGAAAATGGGTGAGTTGTCCTGTTACCCGCATGTAAATGGTAAATGGTGCATTTATATAGCGCCTTTATCCAAGGCGCTTTACATAGATTGTGCATTACATTCACCCATTCATACACCGATTGCGGCGGAAGCCATGCAAGGTACCAACCAGCACATCGGGAGCAATTTGGGGTTCAGTGTCTTGCCCAAGGACACTTTGACATGTAGACAGGAGGAGCCGGGATTCGAACCGCTGACCCATGGATCATTGGACAACCTGCTCTACCTCCTGAGCCACAGTCGCCCTACTGTGGCTCAGTCGTCGTACACAAGTTGTGTGCTTTTCATGGTGTCACAAAGTAACAGATTTTGTATATTGACTTTCGTTTGAAATGCACCCATTCTACATGCTGTGAAATAACATAATCAATCAATCAATCAATCAATCCTCAGTGTAATAGTTAATTGTCTCAAATGGACATACATTCACAGTTAAATGAAGATTATGTCACTGCATGTGACATAATCTTTTTTTTTTAAATGAATTTCTTTATAGTTTATACCTTTTCCTTTCTCTGATTATTAAATACAGTTTAAAGTTCAACTTTATTGTCACATCACATTTACGTTTATATACGAGTGGGTGAATTTATTTTGTGCAAGCTAACTAAACATTTTGTGACGATATAATATCTACATTAGATCCATTGGAATACAGGCTATTTTCCCCCATTTTCTGAAAAGTAACAGTTTCATACATTCAAGGTTTTTGCGCGACAGTGACGATATGTACTCTGCTGCCTGTTTGAGTTATACAGAACTATCGTTTGTTGCCCATTACTTAACCTGTCCGTCACCCTGACAGACTAGAATGTGTTTAGGCTTTGGTTGGGGAAGCTTATTGCTCTAGTGAGCTCATGATTGCCTTGCCTCAAGCATAAATCTCCATGCAAAACAGTTATGCAAAAGCTGCAGATAATAGATACACTGCTGTGTGAGTGTGTGTGTGTGTGTGTGTGTGTGTGTGTGTGTGTGTGTGTGTGTGTGTGTGTGTGTGTGTGTGTGTGTGTGTGTGTGTGTGTGTGTGTGTGTGTGTGTTGGGGGGAATGGTTTGTGACTCATGGGGACTAATAGCATACTTCACCTTCTGACAGAGGCATTTTACATGGATGATATGAATTGAATACATGTATTTGCTGATACTGGATTGGACTTTTAAGTTATAGCAAATATTTAGCCTATTAGTTTAATTGTGCCATGATTCAGCAATGACACTATGTGTTGTCCATTTAACCAAACCCTACAGTATACGTCACTGACTGCATGGGCCCCCCCTTTTCTAGTCTACACCAGTAAGACGCCTGAGGGCGAGAAGCGCGTGCACTGGCCATATACTGTATGGAGCGTGTCTTGAGTGTACAGGGTGTGATGAGGTCAGATCAACATATGGAATGTCAGAACATGGGTCAGCTCCATATATGGAGATCTAAGGGTGGCAGCAGGGGCAGTGTCTTGAGTGTACAGGGTTTGATGAGGGCCCAGGTAGGGCCGGGCCTTAATTTTCGGGCCTGTTGAGAACTCTAGTTTTCTCCGGCTGCCAGGCGCGGCTGCACAACTAACTTTGGGGCAGGCCCGTCTAGAGTTTAAATGGACAGGCATCAGTCAAAAGGTGTGAGTTGTGGCAAAAGGTGGCTGGTGCGTGAGTCTCTGACGGCGGCACCGCTGGCGTTCCCTGGCCAAAGCAGTCTCCTCCGTGAGAGTGAAAGTCGTATACTGCTGGGGCAGATTGGCGTGTGCATGCATCCGCCTGGGTGACGGCAGACTGCTGGGCGAGTGCTGTCGCTTTGGCATGGGATCAACTTTGACCAAGAAATGCACAATGAAGAACAGGTAGAACAGGGTTTATAGCCATGGCCAGGGTTCATGGCCATATATATTGGAGACGTGACTAGACGTGATATCACAATGGTGACCATATATGGGGGACATTCCCATATATGGGCTTAAAGGTGTAGTGAAATTTCACACGTTTAGACCATATCCGTGGTCATCATATGGGCATACCTAACAATGGTATGCCCCATTGTTAGGGGTAGGTCAATTGGGTA
Organism: Electrona antarctica; assembly: GCF_951216825.1. Classification (NCBI taxonomy): domain Eukaryota; kingdom Metazoa; phylum Chordata; class Actinopteri; order Myctophiformes; family Myctophidae; genus Electrona; species Electrona antarctica. The sequence continues at coordinate 26,737,045 of NC_136799.1, forward strand.
CTCGTTTAACCTGCAATATTCAGTTTCTAATAATTTCTTCAATAAAAACAGGGAGAGCAATTAAGAAAGTGTGACATTATTTTAATGTTGTTTTTTTTTGTGGCTTTCGCCTTTATTTAATATTTTTTATGGAGGGACAGACAGTAGGCTGACAGGAAATGGGGAGAGAGATGGGGGGGAAGACATGCAGTAAAGGCCGTCGGGATCACCAGCCAAGGTGCCTGGACCACTGAGCCATGGCCCAGGCCAAGTGTGACATTATTAGTCCATAAATAAATGTACCTAGATGCTTATAAGATAATGTCTCCACAGTAACAACACAAACTATAATATTGATATTATTTATTTATTATTTCCAGAATGCAGGTCTTCATTAGGTAACCTCTTACTTACAGTCTTTTTTCTTAGGCCTGTATCTTGGATCTCATTGCCATTGACCTGGTCGCCATTTTGCAGGTGCATGGCAGATAAATCATCAATAATCACTAATCAGAAGAAGGATCTGATTATCAAGTTTAATTAGAAAAAATCCAATATATTTTCTAATCAGTACTACAGTAGGCTATCTATAGTCATGTGTGGTGGAAAAAAGGCTGATAGGAAAACTAAAACTAAAGCCAATTAACTCCACACGGAGGTGGGGGTCAAAGTCGCTTATAATAAGCAGAACTGGCAACACTGCAAACTGCACTGCAGGCTGCTTTTTGCAATTTGCATGGGGAAAAATAATGTTTCGTCGGGCGACTCGGTTTTGTGCCAATTAGAAAATGCTAGTCTGTTGCAATCTGACAGTTTTAAGTAGTCTTTGAATAGTCTGAACAAGTTTGCTTGGTGTGGACTGTGGAGTCACCTTTAAGCCATTTTATTCGGCACGGTACTTGACACGGCGTGGAAATAGGGGGTGGGGAGGGGGGGCCAGTAAACCTAGACCAATGGGTACTTGGTGCGTCTTGGAAAGTCTGGTGACGCGAGGTTGATTAGGTGCGTCTTCTCTTGAATCCAGGGGGGCACGCGCCCCCCTGGATTCGCGCCCCTCTAGCGTGCACGCACATGCACCGCTCCGTTCCGTTCCGTCCCTGCTCGTGCACCACACCACTGCCTACCAGCAGAGCAAATCACTTATGAAATGACCGCCCTGAAGTCTTTGCATCGCAGTCAGTTTTAGCCACCACATTAAAATATGTCAATAGGCATTAGGCATATCTCAGATCCTGGCTTTGCATGCAAGACTATATTTTTGGGACACGTGCAGTTGGTAGTGCTATCGCCTCACAGCTAAAAGGTCCTGGGTTTGATTCCTGCTGGGGACACTGTGGACCCTGGGGGCGTGTTCTCTCCTCCGCGTCATCAGTGCCCATAGGATCTCGGTAATTTGACAGGTCCCTCCGGGTTCGGGTCAGTCATTAAAAAAGATCTCGGAACCAATCAGGTCTTGGAACAAATTTCACTGACCTAATAAGGTAGGCTACTAATAACTGCGCGTCACCACTCACAAGCCTTTAGTTTCCCCATACGAACAAGTTAACACAGACAATGAGCTGCTTGAGCATGTGTGAGATCTTTCTGAACGGGCTGCGTCTGTATCGCCTCGGTGTGGACCCTAGCTCTCCCAATGATGTGTATTTGTGCAGTGGTCGTGGATGTCTGAGTGTCAACTTCACGGGTCCCCCCACCCCGTGCGGGGATGGGGACCTCGCTCTGACAACTTTACATGCACCACAATGGGGACCGGTTCACTGAACTGAATCGGTGGGGGGGGGGGAGGCACTGTAGCATTAAAATAAACAGTCTCAGGCGCCCCTGACCGGATGTGCATACTCCCAGGCCTTCTCCAGGATCCCTGCAAGAGTATAGATGTACCACGGCCAGGACGGAATCCACATTACTTCTCTTGAATCTGAGGTTCAACTATCGGACGGACCCTCCTTTCCAGTACCTTGGCGTAAACTTTCCCGGGGAGGCTGAGTAAAGTGATTCTTCTGTAATTGGCACACACGCTCTGATCCCTCTTCTTAAAAAGTGGGACCACCACCCCGGTTTGCCAGTCCCTCGGCACTGTCCCAGACTTCCACGCAATGTTGAAACGTATCAACCAAGATAGCCCCTCAACACCCAGAGCCTTCAACATGTACAATTCATGTTGATGTACTGACATTTAGAAACATTTATTGAAACCAAATTATAATGTTTTAATGTCAGTGTCTATATGACAGATTTGAAATGGGGTCCATGGCTGTGCTGTGAAAGACCCTGGCCTCTTAGGCTACCTGACTCTCATAATTTCCACATTTAATAGCTTATATCAATTTACAATTTACAATACAACACATTTAGCAGACGCTCTTAATCCAGTGGAATACAGCTTGTTTTGACCAAAAATGCCATCTGGGACAAGGAATAGGAGATAGGCCTACATGGCGATTGAAAGAAACGGATAGAGTGGATGTTTCGATCAAGATGGTGTGATGCAGTGTTATTGACAACAACAGCTAGCAACCAGATGTTAACGTGAGTAGCATTATGACTTGATCAATCAAAAGCAAAATAAAACACCAATTGCCGTACATTAACGGCAATGGCGTGGAGCGTAACATTTATTAATTGCTGTAGATATACGCCAATGGCGAGATAACTGTTAATTGCCACAATCCTCCTCAAGAATCATTTTGTAGTAATGTGTTTCCCTTTATACAGGTATTTAAGTGTATGCATTAGCTTTTGTCTGATTGATATTACTTAAACTGTGCCTAAACTGTGAAAATAGATAATCCACCCCTCTGAAATTCTGAAATGGAAATTTAAGCATTTTGATTTATAACTGAGAATGACATCCAACCTATTACACACAGAACACTGGGCTGATATCCCTTGTAAATGAGACTGCTTGGAAATCAGGGCCCTTGGAAACGAGGCCCTTTGGGAATGGAATCCCCACCGCTACAGGCTGTTGTCAGAGAACTTCATATTACTTGGAGGCCAGTCTATGACATATTGATGACATCAGGGATCTCCATACAGTATATGGGCATAAAAGGGACACAGAGATTGAGCGAATGGTTCTCGAGATATGCAAGGGGGATACGCACGCATGCACACACGCACGCATGCACACAAACACACACTGATTCCTTCCTTTAGTATCTATTCAACATGTCATGCTGCAACGCATTATGAGCTTGACCTGCTATTTTTCGTTAAGTAGCCTACTGTATAAATCACCCGTAACACTTCAAACCCTGTTCTTTACCAATACTGAAACAGCAAAATGTATCTCTTATAATAGCAAGAATACATTTCATGGCGCCATGTGGTCAGTTGTAAGGCAATCTGAGAACCCATCGGCAAAAAATAAAGGAAAAACAGTGAGTCAACAGTCTGTCTCGAGAGACTAGTTGCAAGGGGACATGCACAACCCAAGAAACTGCCTGAACATTTCATGAAAATATGTTACGCTGTTTCTTTGTTAGCAGACACATGAACAGGACTGATTACAATACCATGATGCATACGCTATGCAGCGTGTTGGCTAATTAGCCTTATGGTTAACTGACACATTTATAGAAATCCTTATTAATGTGAATTGTCCCAGTCCTGAATATAAATTACAATAAACCCTCCATTGCGTATAGCTGATTCATATCGTATCCAATCTCAAATCAGCACACAACAGTATTGAGTCCACACTCCAACTGGACAAATGAAGTAAAGTGTTTAACTGGACTCCATTCAAGTAGGACAGTGCTGTTTGTAACATAGCAGTCAGCAGCCCCCATCATCCTAACAAATCAAAAGCCTCTTCGCTCTCATGCAGCGCTAGTAAATATCCCATTCATGTCCGTGGTTTGCCTCAGTCTATAGTTTCTCCCTGACTCACTGGCTTGCCCAGACCACTTTGTCTGGATTCAGCACACTCTTTATTTGACAAATCGCTATGCTTCTTACACAGCAGGGTGGCCTAGTTAGAGAGACTGAACTGTTACAGAGAGGTCATAGATTTGATCGTTGATCCCTGCAATAGCCAGCTGAAGTGTCCTTGAGCAAGTTCCTGAATTCCCACCTGCTCAGTTATTACAATTTACAGTGGATAAGAGGGTCAAAGAAATGTCTATATTGAGAATACAACACTCACACAATGCCATGCAATAGAATAGTGTGACTCAGAAGAGAAAAGTACACGTCACATTGAGTTCTGCCACTCAGGGGGCATGAAGGGAAAGACCAATATATGGACGAAGGGATCCCCATTGGCTTCTAGAACCGTTTTGAAGCCACTTTTTTGGCTAATTCAAATCCGTCCTCTTGGAACTTTCGGTCCTGAATACCAACCGGAAACGAATGATATTGGCTTGAAGGGCAGGTGGGTCTAAACCAGTAGAAGCCCTAAAAGAATACCCTACTTTATCATTGTGGGATCGCTAAGGCAATCACACAAATGTTATCCCCACACTACTTCTTTATTCCGCCCTGTTTTTGGCCCCTTAAAGGGATTGTGACATAACAAAAGGGTTTTTGTAATTTTTCATAATTTCTTAAGGTTTTCGGAACTCAATTGCACTAAAAAAACCTGAACATTCACTACATTTTTTTCACAGAAAATCCACTGAATGTTCACAGTTCAGGTTTTTGGGGTGTAATTGAGGTCATAAAACCTACAAGAAAAACGAGAAATAAAAATAAATGAAAATGAATGTCATGAAACCGTTAATACTTTTAGCAAGACACTTCATTCCAACTCTACACCGTTCGGCCAACTTCTGACATGTCGGCTACCATTTGAATTGATTTAATTAGTACTTTTAGAGATATTTTACTTGTAACCCATTTTGACCTGAGATCAGATTCTAAAAATGTCTTCTACATCCTGACAGTTTTCTGAAAAAGTTGTTTCTATGTCAGTCGGTGACGCATTATGAGCTTGTAGATCTGCTATTTTTCAATAGCTAAAGCATAACATGATGCTAACACCAAAAGGGGTTCCCGCCCAAAATGGGTTAATTGCTAAAAACAAATCCCATTCATTTGAAGGGACACCTTTTGAATTTCAAAAGGTGTCCCACAAGGATAAATACTGGGCCCAATCCTTTTTAGTATCTATATAAATAATATCACCTCATCTTTAAATAACTGTAGCTGTCATCTCTATGCAGATGACACAGTCATTTATTGTACAGCAGACTCTATACAAGTCGCAATAGAAAACCTACAACTTTCTTTTAACGTCCTCCAGGATGCCCTTATTGGTCTCAGATTGATGTTGAACATCAGCAAAACTAAATTCATGCTGTTCTCCAGAGCCAGAAAAATCTCCTATAATGACATTTGCATATCTTCTATGAATGGAGCTGATATCAAAAGAGTCACAGAGTATAAATATCTTGGTATTTGGATTGATGAGAGACTTACTTTTAAACACCATGAAGAGGTCGTAAATTGCGACAGAAAATGTGCTTTTTGTATAGAAATAAGGCCAGCTTTCCTGTCATGTCTTGGATTATGGAGACATAATCTATAGACATGCAGCAGCATCCACTCTTAAATCCCTAGACTCATTGATTCGATTTATTACGGGTGATAGCTATGGTACTCACCATTGTATCTTATATAACAAGATTGGATGGTCCTCCCTGACAGAGAGACGAGAACTGCATTGGCACCTGTTCTTGTATAAAGCCATGCTTGGAGATTGTCCTAAATACATCTCATATATTCTGAAGTGGGACTCTGAGCCCTACCACACCCGGTCAAGTAGTTTCCCCAAATTCAAGGTACCAAAAGTTAGCTCTGAACTTGGTAGATCTGCTTTTGTCTTCTGTGGCTCTAATACATGGCCCTGCAAATGACATTGAAACTGACCACATTGGTACCCTTGAGTCGTTTTAAAACCTTGGTGAGCATACAGACCCCCACAATATGTAACTGTTTTTAGATCGTTTTATTATACCCTAGCAATAACATATTAGACCCTAGCAACCACCTGTTTTACCCTAGCAACCGTATAATAGACCAATAGAAACCATTGTTTTACCCTAGCAATAGCCTATTATTGGGTGCGTTCGGAAATGCGCCCTGAACGCACTGGTGTGCTCTCTTGTTGTTCGTTTAATCAGTGCACTCGGTGCGTTGTCGTTCGAAAATCCAGTGCGCTGCGCACCGGGTGTGCCGAGTGCCTGCACTGAGCGACCCTACCCTGAAGCTGGGGTCGTCCGGTGTGAATGCGTCACAGCTGTGGTCGTTCGTAAATAAGGCACACTGAGCGCACTCTGTGACGTCACCGCCCACCACACTCAACAAACTGACCACATTCCTGGTGCGCATTTCCGAACGCACCCATTATATACACTAGTAAGTAGCAACCACCTGTTAGACCCTAGCAAGCACTATTTCACCCCCAAAAAAAGAAAACTATGTTTAACACTACTCAACACTGTCAACACTTTAACACTAGTAATACTTTAACACTGTAACACCTTTAACACCTTTAAATCTTTAAAACCTTTTTACACTATTAATACTTGAACTCTTTTAAAACATTTAACACTACTAATACTTTACAACCTTTAACATTATACTAATACTTTAATACATTTGACACTTTCAATACCATCAATATTTGATACTATAACTCTCTGTAACATTCTCAGCGGTCCCACACTGTTTCTTCAGGAACAGTATACATTCTAGTTAATTTTAACATAAATGGGACCATAATTCATTAAAAGCATATCATGATAATTAAAAAAGACGAAAATATAAAGTATTTATGAAAATGTTTACCGGTACTACGGTAATAAAATCAATAGTTTTTCTGCATTCAGCAGGAGGGGAAATAGTGACAACTGCTGGGCCATTAATGAGAACTGCAGGGGAATCGGCCCTTCCTTATTGGCATCATTTAAAAAATGGGATGCTTGCCGCCTGGGAAAGTCTTGGTTACCGGGGCCACCAGGAGCACCTGCAAATCTGTTATGGAGGTCTTCTTCTCTGTGTCGAGCAGGCTTAGCCCCTTTCAGCCCTGTCAGTTCAGAAGATTATCAACCCTGGGTGGCGCAGTCCCACAGGCACTGACAGGCTGATTGGCAGGCTGACTGACTGACTGACTGACTGACTGATTGTTTTCACTTCTTATGATGCAGGCCTCTGAGCCTGCACACAATGGATATTGTGTTGTTTCCTACATATGCTATGAATGTGAAAAGGGTATAAAATAAGTATATTGTCATTTTCTACAATTAATTAAATTGTTTGTAATATTCCTTTAAACCATTTATTTGAGTGAGCTGAGTGTAGTCATTGAGCTCAGTCATCTTGTGACATTGGCCTCTAGCTACTCAGGAGAGGTCAGCAGTGCTTTAGTTGAGAGAGAGGGGGTGATTTCACCTCTGTACCTGTGTCACTAAATCCAGCTTGAAGCCGCTCACCTGTGAATGCGCGGCCCCTTAATCAGCAGCAGCTCAAAGGTGACCTGGCCGCCCAGTCCCCCAACCCGATGTCATGAAACACCTTTTTTTTCTTTCTCGTTTTCTCTTAGATGCTCCATGAAGCGTTCACTTCACTACACGTGTACACGTGCCATGGCCATTGATCAAACCTTACTTTCACTTACACCCGTGCTCCTCAGAGTCAGAACAGAACATCCTTAAACATGGCCGCCTCGCTTTTCTCTGGGACTGTGCCACTGTGAGCCTGTTTGTGTCCAGTAATCCCTTAGCTGAGCCCTGGGACCTGAAAGCCTGTAAGTGGTGCGAGGGGTTAAGGGAGGGAGAAAGGACGGGTGTGTGTGTGTGCGTGTGTGTGTGTGTGTGTGTGTGTGTGTGTGTGTGTGTGTGTGTGTGTGTGTGTGTGTGTGTGTGTGTGTGTGTGTGTGTGTGTGTGTGTGTGTGTGTGTGTGTGTGTGTCTGTGCGCGCGCGCACGCACGTACATGTGAGTGTGTGTGTGGCTTTTTTGGGGGTGGGAGAGGGGGGGGGGGTCAGAATTTGAGGATGGATTGGACAAACTATTTTAATCCCTGTAATGGAATTGGCATGTAAACTCATGAACGTTGAAGTAAACAGAAGGAAAATGGAGAGGGATGGATGTTGAATTGGTCTGAGCCTTTCCGGAGGGGAGCTGTGTTGAAACTCACGTTTCACCCACCCCTCGAACCCACCACCCCCCCACCAGAACAAAGGGAGATCGCTGCCTTTTCCGGCCCATCTCCTTCAACAGACAACATTGTTTAGATAATCAGAAGTTTGCTTCTACAAAGAATGTTTAGGTTTAAAGACATATATAAATATTGTTTGAGGGTTCTTCTCCTCTCCTCGTTGAATCTCCATGCAGGCAAAGCTTATCTTTAGTGACAAATTTAGTTGTTCAAAAGCATTTCAATCTGTGTTGATAATAATATTACCTATGCTGCTGGCTTTTTATCTGAAGATAGGATGGGATGTGTAAACTTGACTTGCTAGTTGGTACCTCAACTCATCAGCTCATGTAACACTCATTCACTGAGATGGAGAATGCCAACCGAACAGATCCATTAGCAAGCCAGATCATCAGTGGCACTCCAGCCGTATGTTGATCGGACCTGTTCCGTGCGGATGATGGGAATCACTGGCCGACCAACTGCCAAGTGAGTGACATGACTTTAATGCCCCTCCATCTCCTGCTGTCACTGGTGCAAAGTTGCTCATGGCAGATGTTATCAAAGGGAACTGCTTGAGTGAGTGAAGGGGGGGGGGGGGTTCTCTCTCAGTGCATTGGGGAGAGACACACACTGCCCTCAACACTATCCAGACCCTGCCTGAGTGGGGCATCGCCTGGCGCTTTGAGAAGTGGGGGTTGTTACACTGGGAAACTTTCTCAATGGATTAAAAAGCTTTTTTATCAACGTCCTGGATTGGCACTTAGAGACACTCCTTTAATCTGAGAGGGGAATTGACGTTGGCCTAGACTGAGGTCTCTCTAAGAGCTATGGGAAGAGTGGGCCAAGCGAGTACTCTGACAATGGTGGTGGTTGGTGATAGAGAGCATCACAAGTGCCAGGTTCTAGTCCTCAAGAGACACATTAGATTAGACTGGAATAGATGGAAATCCACCAGCATAGCTCATAAAACATCAGACATGGGATGACGACTAGAGATGTATTTTGGACTAATCAAATTACGCTATAGTTTCATAATCAGCCAATTAAATTAGTTTAATTCTGCATAATTAACTTTTCATGCATTTCAAAGCTAACGTCTGTTCTGAAAGCAAAGATTTCCTAATGAAATTAACCAATAGCTCACAGTCTACCAAAAGTATCTCACTCTTATATCCTGAGTGTGAGCAGAATGGTAAAGGCACCAGGTTGGGAATTTTTAACCAAGTGGTCTGTCACTGACTCCAGGAACTGTGGTAATGACGTGCGCGGTAATGACACATCAAACTGCATGTCTGTTAAAATTTACTTTCTGGCTGTTGCATGTAATCTAAAGAATGAGGGAAGGATCATGGGCCATCTGGGGCCATGTCAATGGACATTTATATCCTAAATGTAACCTGAAAAGAACAGACAGAAACCTCTCCCTTTCTGTCTTCCCTATACGCCCCTCAGCCAGCCCCCCCCCCCCCCCCCCCCCCCCCCAACTACATATTGCATTTTTATTGCACCTCTATTACCCAAAGCTTTCTTAACATTTCAAGCTATTGAGAAGTTCTTAAGTGGATGAGCGAAGTGTTAATAGTGTCTTTTCAAACCATGACATTTAATACAGCATGTAAATCACCCCAGGGACCTGTTATCCCTTCAAGAAGAATGTAATTACATACTTTCAAATAAAACTTGAAAGGGCCCAACAAGTTTTTAAAACACAGTGTGTGCTCCCAAGACGGCTGGAAGGAATTCTAAGAAGTTGGAATATGCTAACATCTTTGTGTGGGCGAACCATGAGCAAGAAAGATGGGACACTGCAGGAGAGGAGAGGAGAGGATGATTGTAGAGGACGAGGTGGAGGGAAGATTTAAAAAAGACTGAGAAGCCAGTGTCCAGGAAGTATGTTCACAGTACACACATCACAAAGCACTGAGATGTTCCAATAAGGATAAACTACGGTAATATATTATGGATGCTATTTGGGGGCGAGGGTCAGGTGATCAGATGTCTACCACATAATCACAACGATCCCAGTTCGATGTCGTGTTTTGCATGTCCTTTACCCTATCTGTCTCTTCTCTTCCATCTGTGTCATGTTTCTCTAATTTACTTTAATAAGATAAAAATAAATAAAAACAAAAGCAATTATTACTCTACTAGAACCTGAATAGTGCATACCTTTTTATTCTGGTTAGTGGCTATCGTGTCTTCATGTAGTTTAAGTATCCTACAGATGCTGTGCAATCAGCTCACTGATTGATTATGTGCTTGACTCACATGTCAAAACAGTAATAAAAGCAACATGAATTGAATTATTAGGAGAGAGTGAGTTGTTTATCAAACTTGCTGTCTCCAGCTAGAATATTTGTTCAATCCAATTTGTTTGTAATGTCAACACTGGACAACAGCTGGAGATAGATTTGAAGGATTTGTATTACTCATATTGGAACCTGTATAGTAAGTGTGTTTATGATTGAGTTGAGACTGAGAGCATATTACTGTATGTGTATGTCAGTCCATCACAGAAAGACATTTGTGAAAATGTCTTTCATCTATAGCAGCGTAACAGCAATGCAAGTATTCCTCTGGAATGACTAGCATCAGTGTGAACAGTGCTGTCGGCTGTCCCGTGTATCGGCCACCCAGTAGCTTCCAGCAGGGCTTGATATGTGCAAGGCTGGTCCCTCCTGTCAGCAGGCTCAGAACACTGTCTTCTTTGGCTCTTATTCACTCTCTTGTTTAACGTACAGTTGGAGGCCATCGATATTGCCCTTTTTGCTGAGGTTTGCGTGATCTGCGCAAAAGGACAGTTAACCCATTTTGGGCGGGAACCCCTTTTGGTGTTTTAAACATCATGTTATAATTTAGCTATTGAAAAATAGCAGATCTACAAGCTCATAGCGCGCCACCGAGTGGCGCGCTACGAGCTTGTAGGTCTGCTATTTTTGAAAAATCGTGAAAATATTTATTTCAGAAAACTGGAGGATTTAGAAGGATTTTTTAAAATTTTGAGGTCAGGCCTAAATGGGTCAAATGATAAGGGACAATATCGGTGGCACCCAACTGTACCACATTTGAGAAGTCATACTGTAAATCCTGGTCTCCAGTGTGGAGATGTGATGGAGCTTGTAAATCGCCAATTTTCAAATACCTGATGTATAGGGTTAAAGTGGTTAAACTGATTTAATCTGCTGGGGACCTGGGGTCCCTGGACCCCACTTTGAGGACTACTGTTCTAGATCTCTCATCATGTGGCCTGAACATATCTCAGGCTCAAAAGACCACAAAGTGAAGAATGGAAGGTGTTCTTTCTGGATCAATAGGTGGGGCAGCAATTACAATACTTCTGGGCATTCTGGGCAATACATTTCCGAGGTCAGGTTGAGGTTTAAACAAGACATTTGTATTAGATTTTGAAGTTTGGTGTTGATTAGGTTGAGAAATGTGAAATGTAAAATGACATAATTCAAAGCAGCAATGGCTGGGACATGCTATTCGGTATAGCTAAGCATGAACTTACTTTGATGGATCTGTTTTCTCAACCAGTTTAATACGTCCTCCTGAGTAAAAGCCCATGTGTTTGTGACAATGTAAAAAGTAACTCTAACTGAGCCTCAGCACCCGATGACTCACTCCTATCGTGACATCACACAGTTGCAGTCGGATGCCACTCTTAGGGGTGCCTGCACTTTCTTTGGCACAGATCACAAGGTGGTCGGCCGATGAGGTCACCACACCGCTCAGGGCTGCAGGAATGCCGTAACCCAAGTTTGGGATCCGCTGTGCTTCCGATCTCACTGTGGGAACCAGTGCGCGTTGCCTTGCATGTGCATATGGAAAAAGCACGGAGGCTGGGGCAGAGCGGCGAGAGGCCCCCAGGTTCCACCCAGCACCACATAATTAAACTAGGATGGAATTTTACACACTTTGCTTTTAGGCCAGCGGAGTGTAATTGCTTTTGCTGGAACGGTTGACGTTTTAGGAGTGGTCGGAATATC
>NC_136799.1:26751659-26759159 GCF_951216825.1 Electrona antarctica
ACAAATATACAGATGTGCATGCACACACACACACCCACACACCCACACACACACACACACACACACACACACACACACACACACACACACACACACACACACACACACACACACACACACACACACACACACACACACACACACACACACAGGCAGGGAAATCGAGACTTTGCCAAGTGTTCTTCAACCACAAGATGGCTTACCACCACTTTGAGGCCTATTCGTCAGATCCACATCGTAAATTAGCCATCTCTCTTAACAATTGGCTGGAGGTGACTCGGGTCATTGACTCAAGTCCAAATGATTCTGATTCAGTGTTGGTCCACACGTTTGTCTTCTGTGTCATTTAGACATTATGAATAAAATAGCAAATTCCCTTTAATGAAGGCACCTCCAGAGTAACTGTTGACAACAGCACAACAAACATTTACAGAAGCTGCTTTGCTCTCCTTGGCAAGGCAGCCGTACAGGAGGTGACGTCAGAGGGAAAAGCAGTAATTCAGTGTTTATGTGGTGTATTTTGGGCTTGATTGTGTGTAACCCCACAGCATTCTAGCGGGCTCTAAAAAACACTTCCACCCATCGGGCCCTCGACCTTGTTATTGCCCGCATCTGCTGAAAACCAAATAATGGCGGGTGGTCACCTTTCATCACGGAATGATGGGAATGGGCTCTGTAAGGTGAAACCCTACAACACAGGCACGGCTGTGACATCATTGCTTTTAAACTCGTTTTTCTATCCCATTCGCCAGGGGTGACAGGAACCATCTGGAATGGTTGGAGAGGTTTGGATGATGAAGAGAGTAGCTGTGTGTGTGTGTGTGTGTGTGTGTGTGTGTGTGTGTGTGTGTGTGTGTGTGTGTGTGTGTGTGTGTGTGTGTGTGTGTGTGTGTGTGTGCGTGCGAGTGTGTGATGTAGGGGGGTGGTCTTTGCTAAGTCCACTATTATTACACGCCTATATTTTGTTTGGGTTTTGGCACGGTCTTCCAAGATGTGCTCTGTACGACAAAGTCATTTAGCTCACTTATCAGCAGAGCTTGGAGGGGCTTGCAGAAGAGTGATGTGCTGGATCGCGTGGAATGTTTCACAGAGAAACAGAGATAATTTGGAGCTGAAGTCACAGAGCGTTAATCCATCTTAAAACACTTCGGCACTCTTCCGGTTTTCTCCCACCAAACCACATAGTAATTTCAATGCAGGGGTCCATTTGAGTCCACTGACGATTTTAATGCGCACCATACTATTTCTGCACTATCCTGTCTACATTAAACAAGCACAATTACATGTGTGCACACGCTCTCACACGCCGAGATTCACACACACACACACACAAACACACGTCCCGACCCTACCCACCACTGCCACCCTGCCCGCACTCTATTTCAGTCTGCAACTTGGCGTTCTAGAGACCACAAGACCCACCACACAGAGAGGACTGTGTTGTGTTTTCTAACTCTGGCTCAGACCGGGGCTATTCAGCATGGAGGAGGGTGGTGCGGGTTGGGCTTGAGGGGAGCGCTATCTCGCAGCTGTTTGCCGTGGACGGCGAGGTCTCTCAGCATAAATTTCTCTGATATCACCTCCATCAGAGGGCCATAAAGCTGATTTATTATAAATACAGCTCTCGTGTGTTTACCGTGCGCATTCTTGGGCCCGCAACATCTTTCAAAGTGAGCGGTTGCAGGTGCTCCAACTTGGTCTCTGTGGGGCAGACTGGAGGAGAGCAAGGAAGGAAAGGAGCCTTTAAGGCTGCTTTACTCTTAGTTGTACGACGGTGTCGAGCACCGGAAATAGCTGATGTACAAGCACACAATGTGTCAGGATTCTGACGCATTGTGAGCTTGTAGATCGGCTATTTCTGGTATGGGATATCGTTGTACGACGGAGTATAAATTAGGCAGAGCGAGGACAGCGAGAAGGTGAGAGAATTGAGAGGGGGGGGACAGAAGACAGGGAGACTGGGATAACTAATGACTAATGAAGGTAGAGGGCTAGGAAAACATGGTAGCCATTATGATGGTTGATTTAACTGGGTCTGAGGTGATAAGGATAATGCGCTAAAGTGTTGAGTTACGCTCCACCACTCCACTTTCAGCTTCCAGAGAATAAATCTGCTGGTGGGATCTTAACTAATGGGCCTCAGCTACAGATATACATATTAGCATTCTTCCTTTAGTGGGGATGCTCAGGTGTGATCGTTTTGTCAGATAATGGTTGGCCACGGCAGCGAGCTTGACTTAATGATAGTTTTAATAGTATCACAGCCTGTTTTTATTGAGGATTCAAAGGACTATGTACGAAAGCAAGGATGTAATTCCGCTGGCCTGGGATAGGTGAAAGAATGAACATCCTAAGTTTCTCAACACTTACAGTACAAGTGAGAAACATGTTTGAATACTGAACTTACTTCACGCATACAGGGTTATGCGTGAAGTAAGTAAGCCTTGTCGATTACCTGTGCCATAATTAATGGCACAGGTCCCTTATTCTTTAGATATTTTTTCCACAATCCAAACGTTTTATTCTAAACAGGAGATGAAAATAGATGACATCAAGGCTAAACAAAATGGCATCCCAATAACCGTGTGCCCTGCATGGGAGGGAGTGTCTTTCACCACAGCTCGCTGTATCTAGGCCTTCTGTTGATCTCACCTCAGTGTCCGATAGTGACAGAAAGGGTGAGTCCACAGGTAGGGAGGGATGGAGGGAGGGAGGAAGACATGTTGGCTCTCCTTTTGAAACCCTTGGTAGTTCAACAGTAATAAGAGCAAGGAGAGAGCGAGCGAAGAAATGTGAGACATTCCAGAAATGCGAGGGAGCTGCTTTGCTTTGTGGATACAGCGGGAGATTGACCAATGAGGAACTCTCCCTGCATCTTTGTGTCTTTCTCCTCCTGCCATGCACTTACACACAACTGTAAAATTGGACACGCACGCACGCACGCACGCACGCACGCACGCACGCACGCACGCACGCACGCACGCACGCACGCACGCACGCATGCACGCACGCACAAACATACATGCATGCATGCATGCATGTATTCAAACATGCTTGAATGTGTGCCGCTTGTGCTGACAGTCTTGCAAGAACTGGTGCCCCTACACACACACGCACACACAGCACGCACGCATGCACGCATGCACGCACGCACGCACGCACGCACGCACGCACGCACGCACGCACGCACGCACGCACGCACGCACGCACGCACGCACGCACACACACACACACACACACACAGATAACCACACACAGATAAGCGCACACAGATAACCACACACAGATAAGCACACACACACACACACACACACATGCGCGTGTGCATGCACACACAAGGCACACACACCATATGTACATACACTCCCTTTTACAAAATATATCAGAAGCATATGCGATGCTGAACACAAGTTAAAGAAAAAGAGAGCAAGAATGTGTCTGAAAAAAAATTAATAAAAATGATACAAGACTTGGACGCAACAGATGCGCTCTAAAAGATCAAGAAGGAGAGAGAGAGAGAGAGAGAGAGAGAGAGAGAGGTTGATTACCTTGAGGCTTAGCAGTCTCTGGTGGAACAGAGAACAGCGTGTGCTGCAGATTCTTTTTGGCACGCAAAGATTATGAGGAGATGTTTCACTTTGACGGAGGCCTTTTAGCAAACCTGTCAGCAATGAATGTGTTCACTTTGGACTCTTAACAATCCGCCCTTCTTCATTTCTAATCAATCTTCTCTCTGTCTCTCCACTTTTCTTCCACCAGGCGCACGCTCACTTAACATGGAGATGTCGAGGAGGGGTTTGAGGTAAACGGTAACATTGTTACAGCCATTGTTTTAGAGACACCTCTCATGTACATGTAGTCTATTAGTCTACACACTGTATATGTGGACAAACTCACATATACGCATCCAGATCGACACGCACGCACGCACGCACGCACGCACGCACGCACGCACGCACGCACGCACGCACGCACGCACGCACGCACGCACGTACGCACGCACGCACGCACGCACGCACGCACGCACGCACGCACGCACACACACACACACACACACACACACACACAAACATGTAAACAAATACCCACCATCCGTCCTACCGCTAGTTCACAATCTGGCTTGTGTTTGCTCCCCGGCATTTTTTCACGGGGTGGAAATATTTAGCCCTGATGAAACATGCATTTATCTAGGCTTTTTTCCCTCCCTGACCACAACCTCTAAAATCAAATAAACGAGGGAGCTCTATTCTCTTTTTTTCCTCCATAAAACCCCATCAAGAGGAATGCTGGTAATCCATGTCTACTACAACATGCCTTGTTCCTTTCATTACCAGCCATATTGTTCCTATTACGCCTCAACATCCTCTAGTCTTATCAAGATAAATATACTGAGATATCATTTCATGTCCCCCCTCCGTTTTGCTTATTGCCTGCATGACCAAACGCACAACATAGGTTTACTGCACTGAACCAATTTGCTGCATGGTTGTGGCGGGGGAGTGTTTCTCTCTCTCTCTCTCTCTCTCTCTCCCCCATTATTCCCATCTCTCTGTCCCTCTCTCTCCTGACTCACATCTCTCTCTCTCTCTCTCTCCCCCCCCCACTCTCCATGTGAAAGCATTTCCAGTGACTTTCTCGGCTTGTTTTTCTTTTCTTTTTTTCTTTGACATAAGGAGTTGTTTACTCGCCTCTTGCTGAGGACAGAGCCCTGGCCCCAGCAACTTTACTTAGTTAAGAGTGATGTAGAGACAGAAATGACAACAACATGTACACATGACAGATAGGCGCAATCCAGACGACAATCTGTGTTCACTAAAAGGGGGATATGTGGATTTCAATAGGATTTGACAGGTCTGGGCATCAGAGAAAGGCATGTAGGGATTTCTCAAAAAACATTTCTCTACTTTGTGTACATGCACTCCAGTGCACATCAGTGTTTGATCCTGCAGTCTAAATCAACCACGGTCTGAAATGGTTTGATCCTATATATTAATGCCTGCCTGTTGAATCAGGCATTGATTTGTCACTCTAAAGAACACTACATGAACAAGGAAGGTCCAACTGAGCTCTGATGGAGGACCCTGGCCCGGGGGCTGAGATTATCTCAATGCTTTTCACTGTTATGTCTATCTACTGTATGTGCTCCACGTGGATACTAAAGGAGAAGACAGACAGACAGACAGAGTCACAGATCAAGAGGGACAGGCACCGACCAGACGAGTGCGTGAGAAAGCAGGAGAAAGAGAGAAAGAGGGAGGGAGAGGGAGGGCAAGAGAGAGAGAGAGAGAGAGAGAGAGGGAGGGAGAGGGAGGGCAAGAGGAGTGTGTGAGAAAACAGTGAAAAGTGTCAGAGGAACAGAAAGAGAGAGAGAGAGAACGAAGACGACAACAATTAGCCAGTGTGTGAACAAGTTCTTGTTTATTGACTTTTAGGGGGGAAACTTTATTAACCTGCCCGGCCTTGAATGACAGACACCTGCTGTTGGCACTTAGGCTGTCATTAGCGCTGTGGGGTGCTGTGGGGGAAGGAGGGGTCCCTATCCATGCCCAGTGCTGCCTGCTGCTCCATTGTCCAAGCGCTCCATCAGCCAGAGATTTGAGCACTACAGCGTTTACGATGATATTGCTCTTTGTTGGGTATCGTCGCTAAGCTGACAGACCTCTCTCCCCTCACTTGTCAGCAATCAAATTACGGCGAGTGAACCGACCAACTCCAGTTTGGTTCCCTTTTGTCCATCTGTATAAAAGTGCGTACAAGCGCTGTGGTGTGATTGGCTTCATTGTCTGGGTTGCCGTTGGTGAAGTGGGCGATTGTGAAAGAATCATATTTGCTACAATGCAACCAAAAACCGAAGAGTTTATAAATGAAAGAATGAAGAAAAAAAGCGGTCTGATATATTGAGTCATTGTGGACGCTAAGTGAGGCAGTGGGGACACTGTGGAGAGGATTGGGTAGTCTGATTTCACACACTTCCCCGTGATAGAGGATGCAAAGATCTCTTCTCGTTTCTTTACTGGGGCGAAATACCTGTTGTGTGCTAAGCAACTGTTGCATAAAATCAGGGTGGTCATGGGTCAGTTTTGAGTAGGTTACAGAGTTTAATTATTTAATGTTGTGTATATATATATATATATGTATATATATAGAGTTGTATATAGCCTACCATTGATTCTCAACCTTTTTCATTTCAAAGACTCCCAGTTTGATATGCATTAGGCCACAGACCCCATTTGTTTTACACTGTAAAATTGTGTTCTTTTAAGTCAAAGAGTTCATTTGGACCCTTACGGACCCATTTGGTTCCACACTCTCTGAGTTACAGAGGTCCCTTTGGATCCCAACTATCAGTCATTTAGGTATAGGGATCCCCTCCGGGGCCCCTACTGGCCCCACACTGAGAACCATACTGGTGGCTTTGATAAATAATACACAATCTTCGGTCTGCTGCCTACATCTTGAATTGTTTCGTGCACACACTCCATCCAGCCAAATCCGGAGTGAACTCTGAGTGGAAAATGTAACCCATAAGCTAAAGGCTCTCTCAGAGTTAAATTAACACGTTGGATTTTACTGTGTGTGTAAATGGCCAAAGTATGTGTAAGCCAATGGCATGAAGACAAATACAATACATACAAAACAAAATCTGATTCTGATCTGGGTATGGAAAAGGACACAACCTGTCCTTGAAGAGATGAGGCGACAGGAGAGTATTCCTACTGAGTGACACTTCCTCTAAAGTGCATAGTGTCAATGGCTGACTTTCAGCAGGCCTGATAAAAAACAACTGCCCTGGCTTTTATCGTCACTGCCGGGCTCAGGGAGCACTGATACCCGGCCATTACAAAGACAGCGCTAAGGCGAGCCTGGATGCGTGGGCTTCAGTATGTCTGCAACTAAAAGGAGGGTGTGTGTGTGTGTGTGTGTGTGTGTGTGTGTGTGTGTGTGTGTGTGTGTGTGTGTGTGTGTGTGTGTGCGTGTGCGTGTGCGTGTGCGTGTTCATGCATGCGCGTGTGTGTGTGCTCGACTGCTCGTGCGCACATATCTGTGTGTATGTGTGGCAGAGTGAATAATGGCAGAGTGCTCCAAAACCTCCTTGCCCATTCCAAAGGCTCTAAAGTATCATTTTGTACGAGTGTGTATTTATTTGCTCTCATTCAGGAAATTAGGTAACTGGAAACCGAGAGCAGTTTACAACTAAACATTCACAAATATACAAGCTGCGTACATCCAACTTTTAACCTGACTGGGGCCAATATTCACTCAGAGGAACCCTCGGGCAAACAGATCAGAACTCAGCAAAAATATATTTGCTAGTCGGTTATCAGCTTGTCCTTCCGCCATCACAGAACGCAGCAATAAACTCATTTGTTTACTTTATACACTGTAGAAAAAGATTCAATACTAGATGTGGTGTTGTCTTTGCATCTTTTTGTGCAACTTCAGCTCTATTCCTGTCCGTCTGGCCTGCAGTCCTGTGTACATATGAGAGTTGAAGTGATT
>NC_136799.1:26764159-26771659 GCF_951216825.1 Electrona antarctica
AGTAATTTGATTAAAGTCATTGCCTACAGCAGCATTTCCAATTCTAAACATGTCCGTCCTAAACCCGCTGATGTAAACACGGCGTGCTCTCTGACCTCAGCGGTAAACATCTGTTCAGGGATAGGCTTTCACCCTCATTCTTAAACAGTCAGCGATGACATTGACAAACACGCTTTTAATCACCAAAAGCAACACATAAAATGAATCTTCATTATCTACTTAAGCAACAATGTAAACACCACTGTCTTGTATATCAGAGCCGCTAGTCAAGCTATACAAGTAAGCTATGCTGACACAAAAGACGCAAAAGATTCAATGTTCTTAATTAGCTTCCCTTGCCTGAACAGCCGATGACAACGACCTGGCCTCTCATCCCCTCGATGACAACGACCTCGCCTCTCATCCCCTCGTCGCTGAACTTGTTTCACTGCTTATGTTTGAGCTGTTGGTCTGAGTCTGACCATTCAAATCTGTTTGGCGTTGACGACACCATTCCAAAAACAAACACAGGAGTGCGTCTAAAGTGTGATTTATTCTTGGTTATGCGATGGTGTCACACTCCAAAAATAGTTGATCTATAAGCTCACATAAGTCATGTTGCAATGCGTTATATTTATTGATTTTACAAAACTCTGCTTTGCTTAATTCCTATACCCATTAGCCATTACCCAGTCTAATCCTAAAGCTAAAATAACTCTGAAAGTGAACCGTGGTTTTTCTGTGCATAATTCCCTGGAAGTACATATCTCTTCATCATGAGCATTTCTCACTGCATCCCAGATCTCTGCTACCTCTTCACCACTTCCACATCCGCCGCCACAAGCCCAAAGAACCACCACTGTTTGTCTACAAGGTGTGGATGGTGATGCAGATATATTCTGGCCTTGGGGGGCCAGAATGATATGCCTCAGAGGGGAGGGGGAGAAGGAAGACCCTGGGCTGGGGTGAGGAGCAGCCGGCAGGGTCCGGGGCCTGGGCCTCGTAAAAAAAGAGCCGCAGCCGGCTGGGCCGAGGGGGAGGAAGGAGGCAATTAAAAAAGACCCACAAACGGCCTGAACATTGGGCACCAGCTGACTTTTATCATGTCAAGAAATAACGAAACGCCCGGCAGGGCCAATGGTGAAGTAGGACAGAGAGAGGAGAAAGGGGGAGGGAGAAAGAGGAAAACAGAGAGGGAGAGAGAGTGGGAGGTGTGAGTGTGTGTCGGATGGGGACGAAGCCTGGCCGGACCACCGCTGAGAAAAGGGGCAGGCTATCAAGACAGACGACTTCCTACTGCAGTCTGATTATCCCCCAGAGGCCCGCGGAGTGCCCTATAAAAGCCTCCTCATTAAGACCGGCCCATTTATAGACGGCTTAATGAGTCTAGGCCACTAAAACAAGAGAGGGAATGAGGGACTTGGAAAGAGAGAGAGAGGGTGAGAGAGACCACTTAGTACTACGTTTGGGGTCTCTGTCCCTGAATCTGACCGCCCTCACTCAGAGGACAGTCTTTACTACACATCAATCACCTTTGATGGTAAGAATTACACATGGAGAGGAACACGAGGCAGGGTTGAGTTCAACATGTTGGCCATCCCCCCCCAGAGTATTTACTGTATATATCCAGTTCAGAGAAAACGGCCTGACCCTTAGGCTATACATACATTAGATACATCAAGAGAGATGGTGGGTGAGTGTGGGGGAAACGTGCTGTTACGGTATACACATATATCACTATCAATACTGCATACGTTTAGGATGTTGTGAACCAAATATAAACATCTAAATGCTGTGTTTAACCGTCATCTCAGGATGTCGGTTGTGTTAACTTTCATGTTTGGCTGATGCCGTGGTCAACAGATGGCCTTGTAATGCTGATGGAAATAACTTGTAGCAATGATTGTTATGTTGCTGTACACTGTAAAGTCATCAGTGTTAATTTAAGAGTGTACAAATTGACCCTACTCCACAATTTCCTTGATGGCCTGTCCATATGTATCAAACTTGCTGACTAATTAAGTCCACAAAATATGCCTTGGGGTAATCTAAGTAATTGTGTCATGTGGTCCTTGTGAATGACTGTAGTCCTGGGTTTCAGTAGCTTTGTCTGATTGACTCATCACCAGTAGATTTAAAGATATATTTTTTGGCTTTTTCTGCCTTTATTGGATAGTGCACAGTATGGTGACCGGAAATGGGGAGAGAGATGGGGGGTGACGCGTGGAAAAGGTTGTCGGGATCGGGAGTCAAACCCGCGACACGCCGTCAGGCTGGCTCAGCAGCCTATAGGTGCCTGGACTGCTACACTAGCCGCCCGGACCTCATCAGTAGATTTGAACCGGCAAAAAAACATTACACCTTCATATTACAGCCGATCAAAAGAAATGGTGGGAAAATGAAAAGTAACATCAGTAACATCATATCCCGCACCATCTATATAAAATATTCAAATGGATCATTCTTTGTAAAACAACACTTTAAAATGTGTTGTTTCACTTTGGACGCTAGAAGTTACACTCCAATCCAAAGGAGTGAGTGTTGGGCCTTTGGCATCTGCTGACTCTACAGGGGGGCCAAAAAGGTACATTGCAATCACAAAGGCTGTGCAGGTAGCACACATGACATTACCCTAGAAAAATAACAATTCAAATATAGTCCGGCAGTCGAGGTGGATGGGTGGGAAATTTGGTATATAGTCTTTTTTATTGGCCTAAAATATTGTCTATATACATATATTCATGAATCCACTTGCTGACCGGCTGTCGATATTGGGCAATTTTTTATAGGCAAATGTCAAACTTTTGCTACTTTTACATGCTACTTTTGCTTGAAGTAGCATGTAACATGTCAAACTAGGGGTTTCTCATGATTCTGAATCCATTCCAAGCATTAGTTTTGCACAAAATACACTCCTTGGGCTAAAAACAGCCATAGCCATGCCCAAATGTGCTGACCTCATCACATTTTGTGCTGACCTCATCACATTTGTCATGACGTCTATGACTGTTTTTAGCCCAAGGATTGTATTTTGTGCAAAACTAATGCTTGGAATGGATTCAGAATCATGAAACCCCCCTAGTTTGACATGTCACACGCTACTTAAAGCTTATGGAAATTTGACATTTTTGACAATTTTCCCTGGCACAGGATGTTAATGGTAGGGTCACAAGAAACCCCTAAAAAGAATTGCCCAATAGTGACAGCCGGTCAGCAAGTGGATTCATGAATGTATGTATATAGACAATATTTTAGGCCAATAAAAAAGACTATACCAAATTTCCCACTTTAAACAAAAGAAGCCTGTCGACTGCTGGACTAATATAAAAAATATTAACAAACAAAAATCACAAAACTCCTTGTCTTTTGGACTTGAATAAGGTGACAAATCATCACATGTGTGTTCAATCAATTATTCCATCAAAGCAAACGGCATAAACAATATTAGTTTGCCTCTTCTACAAAAATAAAACGTACAAGTTACAAACAGTTCTCTTGTATAATACGGTACTTGTATTATTTATTTCCCACCATGGAGTAACCTCGCATCAGCATAGCTATATCCACCTCGGAGGATAGTCAAGACAGGCAGTGTCGGTAGGCCAATCAGAGGCAGGCGGGGCGTTACCGCATGCCTATGCTCGGACGCAAACGAGATTCACGCGGTAGATCTTGTTGTGTTGCTCATCAGGATGCTTAGCTCCTATAGGTCATCCATCACACCACTCCCTCTGCAGCATCCTTGGCTCCACCCTCCTTCACTACTCTGATCCTATCGCTCTTCTTTTGGGAACAACAAGCGTTACATCTTTCTTAACACTAGCTCTCTTCAAATGGTGGTCCTGAACTACTGCGTGCATCCAGTTGCGTGCATCCATGTGCGTGCCATGCGCCCATGCGTGCGTGTGTGCGTGTGCGCGTGCGCACACACACACACACACACACACACACACACACACACACACACACACACACACACACACACACACATACACACACACACACACACACACACACACACACACTATGCACACATTGACACAAACACACATGTGCACACATTTTCAGCACAGCGTTGACATTATGGCACACAAACACACACTCCATAATGTTAATTGGAACCGAATGTTTCTCTGTGAAATGTTTGCAGAATAACTCAATTTAAGGAGAGACAGAGAGAAAAATAACAGAAAACCTTAAGAGCATTCCTAATTTACGCGTTATCCAATGCCACACTCTGAGGACCGCATTGTAAAACCTCTATTAGAATAATCGTGCGATACTCATAATAATGCAATGCCCATAAATAGTGCAATAAAAGTGCTGGCAGCGCTCCTGGACTCCTTTCACGGGGCACTTCTAATAATGACTGCAGATAGATGGGTCTCTCCACCTCTCCGCCTGCTGAGTGCTACATTAGGTGTTGTTCTGCCCCTTCAGATATAAAGAGGCATTTTGTTCTGTCAAGGCTGGGCTGAGGGGTGGTATCAGCACCACTTTGTGCCAAACGGCAGCTTCCACACTGTAAAATCCTGAGTGTTGATTTAACAATGAGAGTGCAGAAATGATGTTACCTAAATGGATGCTTTCATTTGTACAGAGTTACGAATGGATACATCAACACTGCAGATGAGATGAGAGAGAGAAAAGGGAGTTTGGAGAGAAGAAAGGAGATGGGTGGGGGGCAGACTGATAATAGTTTATGGTTTTTAAGCTTATGAGCCACAGAAGAAAGAATGATGACTGGCTTTTTTTGTCCTCCAAGCGAACAGTGGGCATCTATAATGCATAGTGGGCATCTGGGAGAACATCTATAATGACTGATTTAGGATTATTACGATATTTTTTTTATAGATTCTTTTTTATTACAATGTTTGCCCTCCTGCAGATCACTTTGCTTGAATTCAGATCACAACACCCCCAACGTGAAATGCATAATGACACAATGAAAAATAGTGTCTTAACAGTCGAAGAAAAGCAAACATTTTAAGCACTCTCTGTGTGTGCTTGTGTGTGTGTGCATGCACGTACACATGCGTGCATGTGCGCGTGTGCGCGCGCGTGTGTGTGTGTGTGTGTGTGTGTGTGTGTGTGTGTGTGCGTGCGTGCGTGCGTGCGTGCGTGCGTGCGTGCGTGCGTGCGTGCGTGCGTGCGTGTCCACCCAAAGCGCTTGAGAAGGGTTATTGGCAGGCAGGAGGAGGGGAGTCTGGGGAGGGGATGCTGAGCAGAGAATGCCTGGAATGTCCAGCCCTGTTTACAGCGAGGGCCAGTTCACACCTGCAGGTCAGGGTGCTATCACCAGCCCCGACCCCTCCTCTCCCTTATGCCCCCCTCATTACAAGAGGGTCAAGCTCAGAGGTGACCTAATTAGAAGCTCATTACATCACAGACAATCTCCATTAGCATGCCAAGCCAGCCTGTTAATCCATTAGCACCACAGAGGCCCCCAGTGCAGGCCTTGCATTCCAGCCACTGTGGCCCTTGTTCGTGGATCTCCACCACATACGCACGCATCTATCTATCTATCTATCTATCTATCTATCTATCTATCTATCTATCTATCTATCTATCTATCTATCTATCTATCTATCTATCTATCTATCTATCTATCTATCTATCTATCTATCTATCTATCTATAGTAATTTTTTTCATTGTCAGTGTCAGTATGCTTCAAGAAGAAAAAAAAATTTGACCATCAACTCAACTGAACTTAATTCAGCTGAACTTAAAGCCTCACTATTTTTTAATCAATAGAATGTAATTGTGTTCAATCTGTATGGTAGAGTATGTTAATACTCTGTATGGTAGAGTATGTTAATACTCTGTATGGTAGAGTATGTTAATACAATATAACTTATACAACTGCGGTGGTTGTATTTTGTCTCCCTGCTCCTCCTTTTTAGAAGGTCAAAGGTCATGTCTCACCTAGACACAGGATCTGACACAAATCTCCACCTGATGGTCAAGATTCAATTTATCCCCCGAGCAATCAGGCCGGCTCAATGGTCAAAATGTCAGCACAGGAAGAAGATGGAGGCCTGTAGCTACAAATGTATAGTTTAACATAACTTTATTGTCACGTCACAGATACATATGTATAAAAAGTGAACGTTCACCTCAGGACAAGACCTGTAGCTCAGATATCATTCAGACATCTGAGCTACATACAGTTGTTGTTACATGCTTAGATGTTATTCCTCGAAATCTGCTTCGATTCCAACTGTCATCTGTCATAACTCACCTTCCACAGAATGTGTCATATGCGGAAATCAGTTATCCACGCTAATGACTCAGCACACTATATATACTCGAAAATCATGACTCGCCTCTTTGTGCTTGAGAAAGGACCGTGTGACCGAAACATTGACAGATAAATCAAGTGCAGATGATGTTCCAACGCACCACAGAAGAGATTACGTCAATTAAAATATATAATATATGGTGCGTGAATGGTGCGCGCAGCGCGCGCACGCACGCGCACACACACACACACACACACACACACACACACACACACACACACACACACACACACACACACACACACACACACACACACACACACACACACACACACACACGTAATGTTGGTACAGTAGCATTCAATCTCGTAGTAATACCGGTTTCATGAAAGCCACCATTCAAAACGAACTGGGTTTTCATTTTCGGTGGGCCCCAGCCAATGCACAAATCTGCCATGTCGATGATGCAGTGATGATGTGACACTTCATGGTCTTTAGGCACAGTAGAACTTGTGGGGGAGTGAGGGAAGGGAGGGGGTGGGGGAGTTGCAGCTACTTTTGGGCTTTTAATATTACTGTGGCCTCTGTGCAGGGCCCCACCTGAGTGTTTTGGCTGAAGAACAGGCGGGAGGTGAACTCAAAACATGTTAGTTCTGCTCTTAGCTCTGGTCTTACTACACCTGCAGAAGAGCATGTTTGGATCCAAGATAAATCCTTTCCCTCCCCCCTTTGACTATTAAGAGAGAAGTGAAAAAAAACAAAAGAGTTGAGAGCCATATTTCTTCAAGCTGTTCTTTTGGCTCTGAAATCATGAAATTACAGCCCTCTAAATATTTGAGTGTATTTTTCCCAGGCCTGCTTTTCATTACCAAACACTTCCAACTGAAACTGCATGAACAAAGTGAATAAAGTGAAATATTGCAGATCTTCTCACAGAAAGGCGGTTTAGGTGGACTGGAGCATGTGTCGATTGATTTCCCCACTCCATTCTTGACTATGTGCCCTATGTATAAATGAACTTTCCTTGCCCTATAGCTCGGCCATTGTTGTGTATGGCCTCTAAAGTGCTGTGTGCAGCTGTGGGGTTGCAGCCTGGTCCTAGTAGGGATTGAAAGAATCAGTATCTATCTCCTCACTGGGGACCTGAGAGACACTGAGCCCCTCTGCCTTCCCTTTGAAACCTCTCCCCTCTGGTGACTGGCAGACCATACAGTGTTCTGTGCTTTGTAAGTGACTCCATTGTCGGGGGCAGATTGAGAGGAAAAAAGGGGGCTAGCC
>NC_136799.1:26776659-26789159 GCF_951216825.1 Electrona antarctica
GTATGTCTGTGCTCGCGTGTGTACAATACATGTGCATGTAGGTACATTATGTGTGTGCATGTGCGTGCGTGCGTGCGTGCGTGCGTGCGTGCGTGCGTGCGTGCGTGTGAGTGAGTGTGAGGGACTTCTCTCAGCCAACAAGTATGTTTGATTAGCGCTACAGCAGGGTCTGCAACAGAATGAGTTAGAGCTAAATGCTGACATCAGCCCCATTTGGAACCCAGTGGACCAACCCCACCCTCCACACTATAGGTTTGGAGACCTTAACGCCACGGGGGCTAGTATGTCACTTCTTTATACATGGAACCAGTGCGTTCATCAGCTTACGTCAGTGGCTTCACGTCGATTCTGTCAAGCATTTCAATATCAACCGTTTTCCCAAGTTCAAGTAATCACTACTTCACGGTGACCTCTCGTCTTTTCAATGCTTCATGCGTAGCTCAGTACCGCCAGGTCGTCTGGCCTTCTTCCCACACGTTACGTTTTATGTGTTGTGCATGAGTCATGGACATCATGGGCATTGAACATTACTTCAATATACTGTCGTTTATCTTCCTGCTCAATAGCCCCGACTTCTGCTCGAGGTCCTCACTTTTCTTATGATTTCTCAGTCCATGTGTAATGCTTAGTTTTTTCTCTATGAAAAAACGATGGTGTCACACAATAGCAGATCCACAAGCTCTCTATGCGTATTGCGTAATGTGTTGTGAGCTTGTATATCGTCTATTTTTGCCCCATGACACTGTTGTACGAAGTCTAACTCAGCCTTCAAGTTTTTCGGCTTCAGCCGAAGGTAATCTGGTTCATGTACTGAACTGTGCATGGGCCAAGTTGAAGGGGCGATGTGCCAGTCTATTTAGGTCCCCCGTCTCTCTCTCTCTCGTTCACACACACACACACACACACACACACACACACACACACACACACACACACACACACACACACACACACACACACACACACACACACACACACACACACACACACACACACACACACACACACACACACACACACACTTGCTTTCTCTGTCACTCTTTCTATCCTTCTATTGACTCAGGAGAGTGTTGCTGTTGATGGGAGTGATCCTGCATGTGGTGAGTGAGGAGAGCAAGGACACTGTGTGGTTTAGCCCATACACCAGTTACATGCGCGCTCGCACGCACGCACGCACGCACTCACGCACGCACGCACGCACGCACGCACGCACGCACGCACGCACGCACGCACGCACGCACGCACAGTTGCACGCACGCACGCACGCACGCACGCACGCACGCACAGTTGCACACACGCACACCTTCCCCATGACAACCCCTCGACCCCCCCCCACCCCCCCCCCCCCCCCCCCCTTTACGCATTGCCCCACATGACCCCTGGTCCTGTGCTGAGCTGTAACAGAGCCCCCCTGCACATCAGCGGGCTCCTGATTGACAGCCCGTGAAGATAAACCAACATGGTCTCCATTTAGCTCAAGTACCACACCAACCCTCACCTCAAACCCCCTCCCTGCTCCCCCAGCCCCCCACCCTCATATTCCCGGGAGAAAGCACACTTGAGCCAAAGTGTTTCAGAGCAGGATGTTTCCTGGGGAGAAAAGGTTTCGTTTCGGGTCAATGTGTACCGCTGCGACGGAGGGTGCTTTTTTTTTCCAGAGGGGGGCTGGTGGTTGTGTTGTGGAGGTTGGCTCATAGTGGGGGGGTTCCAGAGGGGGGCTGGTGGTTGTGTTGTGGAGGTTGGCTCATAGTGGGGGGGTTCCAGAGGGGGGCTGGTGGTTGTGTTGCGGAGGTTGGCTCATAGTGGGGGGGTTCCAGAGGGGGGCTGGTGGTTGTGTTGTGGAGGTTGGCTCATAGTGGGGGGGTTCCAGAGGGGGGCTGGTGGTTGTGTTGCGGAGGTTGGCTCATAGTGGGGGGGTTCCAGAGGGGGGCTGGTGGTTGTGTTGTGGAGGTTGGCTCATAGTGGGGGGGGTTCCAGAGGGGGGCTGGTGGTTGTGTTGTGGAGGTTGGCTCATAGTGGGGGGGGGTTCCAGAGGGGGGCTGGTGGTTGTGTTGCGGAGGTTGGCTCATAGTGGGGGGGTTCCAGAGGGGGGCTGGTGGTTGTGTTGCGGAGGTTGGCTCATAGTGGGGGGGGTTCCAGAGGGGGGGCTGGTGGTTGTGTTGCGGAGGTTGGCTCATAGTGGGGGGGGTTCCAGAGGGGGGCTGGTGGTTGTGTTGCGGAGGTTGGCTCATAGTGGGGGGGTTCCAGAGGGGGGTTGGTGGTTGTGTTGCGGAGGTTGGCTCATAGTGGGGGGGTTCCAGAGGGGGGCTGGTGGTTGTGTTGCGGAGGTTGGCTCATAGTGGGGGGGTTCCAGAGGGGGGGCTGGTGGTTGTGTTGCGGAGGTTGGCTCATAGTGGGGGGGTTCCAGAGGGGGGCTGGTGGTTGTGTTGCGGAGGTTGGCTCATAGTGGGGGGGTTCCAGAGGGGGGCTGGTGGTTGTGTTGCGGAGGTTGGCTCATAGTGGGGGGGTTCCAGAGGGGGGCTGGTGGTTGTGTTGCGGAGGTTGGCTCATAGTGGGGGGGTTCCAGAGGGGGGCTGGTGGTTGTGTTGCGGAGGTTGGCTCATAGTGGGGGGGTTCCAGAGGGGGGCTGGTGGTTGTGTTGCGGAGGTTGGCTCATAGTGGGGGGGTTCCAGAGGGGGGCTGGTGGTTGTGTTGCAGAGGTTGGCTCATAGTGGGGGGGTTCCAGAGGGGGGCTGGTGGTTGTGTTGCGGAGGTTGGCTCATAGTGGGGGGGTTCCAGAGGGGGGCTGGTGGTTGTGTTGCGGAGGTTGGCTCATAGTGGGGGGGGTTCCAGAGGGGGGCTGGTGGTTGTGTTGTGGAGGTTGGCTCATAGTGGGGGGGTTCCAGAGGGGGGCTGGTGGTTGTGTTGCGGAGGTTGGCTCATAGTGGGGGGGTTCCAGAGGGGGGCTGGTGGTTGTGTTGTGGAGGTTGGCTCATAGTGGGGGGGTTCCAGAGGGGGGCTGGTGGTTGTGTTGCGGAGGTTGGCTCATAGTGGGGGGGTTCCAGAGGGGGGCTGGTGGTTGTGTTGTGGAGGTTGGCTCATAGTGGGGGGGTTCCAGAGGGGGGCTGGTGGTTGTGTTGCGGAGGTTGGCTCATAGTGGGGGGGTTCCAGAGGGGGGCTGGTGGTTGTCGTTGCGGAGGTTGGCTCATAGTGGGGGGGTTCCAGAGGGGGGCTGGTGGTTGTGTTGCGGAGGTTGGCTCATAGTGGGGGGGTTCCAGAGGGGGGCTGGTGGTTGTGTTGCGGAGGTTGGCTCATAGTGGGGGGGGTTCCAGAGGGGGGCTGGTGGTTGTGTTGCAGAGGTTGGCTCATAGTGGGGGGGTTCCAGAGGGGGGCTGGTGGTTGTGTTGCGGAGGTTGGCTCATAGTGGGGGGGTTCCAGAGGGGGGCTGGTGGTTGTGTTGCGGAGGTTGGCTCATAGTGGGGGGGTTCCAGAGGGGGGGCTGGTGGTTGTGTTGCGGAGGTTGGCTCATAGTGGGGGGGGTTCCAGAGGGGGGCTGGTGGTTGTGTTGCGGAGGTTGGCTCATAGTGGGGGGGTTCCAGAGGGGGGCTGGTGGTTGTGTTGCGGAGGTTGGCTCATAGTGGGGGGGTTCCAGAGGGGGGCTGGTGGTTGTGTTGCGGAGGTTCGGCTCATAGTGGGGGGGGTTCCAGAGGGGGCCTGGTGGTTGTGGTTGCGGAGGTTGGCTCATAGTGGGGGGGTTCCAGAGGGGGGCCTGGTGGTTGTGTTGTGGAGGTTGGCTCATAGTGGGGGGGTTCCAGAGGGGGGTTGGTGGTTGTGTTGCGGAGGTTGGCTCATAGTGGGGGGGGTTCCAGAGGGGGGCTGGTGGTTGTGTTGCGGAGGTTGGCTCATAGTGGGGGGGTTCCAGAGGGGGGCTGGTGGTTGTGTTGCGGAGGTTGGCTCATAGTGGGGGGGTTCCAGAGGGGGGTTGGTGGTTGTGTTGCGGAGGGTTGGCTCATAGTGGGGGGGTTCCAGAGGGGGGGCTGGTGGTTGTGTTGCGGAGGTTGGCTCATAGTGGGGGGGTTCCAGAGGGGGGCTGGTGGTTGTGTTGCGGAGGTTGGCTCATAGTGGGGGGGTTCCAGAGGGGGGCTGGTGGTTGTGTTGCGGAGGTTGGCTCATAGTGGGGGGGGTTCCAGAGGGGGGCTGGTGGTTGTGTTGCGGAGGTTGGCTCATAGTGGGGGGGTTTCCAGAGGGGGGGCCTGGTGGGTTGTGTTGCGGAGGTTGGCTCATAGTGGGGGGGGTTCCAGAGGGGGGCTGGTGGTTTGTGTTGCGGAGGTTGGCTCATAGTGGGGGGGGTTCCAGAGGGGGGGGGCTGGGGGGTGGGGTTGTGTTGCGGAGGTTGGCTCATAGTGGGGGGGTTCCAGAGGGGGGTTGGTGGGTTGTGTTGCGGAGGTTGGCTCATAGTGGGGGGGTTCCAGAGGGGGGGTTGGTGGTTGTGTTGCGGAGGTTGGCTCATAGTGGGGGGGTTCCAGAGGGGGGCTGGTGGTTGTGTTGCGGAGGTTGGCTCATAGTGGGGGGGGTTCCAGAGGGGGGTGGTGGTTGTGTTGCGGAGGTTGGCTCATAGTGGGGGGGTTCCAGAGGGGGGCTGGTGGTTGTGTTGCGGAGGTTGGCTCATAGTGGGGGGGTTCCAGAGGGGGGCTGGTGGTTGTGTTGCGGAGGTTGGCTCATAGTGGGGGGGTTCCAGAGGGGGGTTGGTGGTTGTGTTGCGGAGGTTGGCTCATAGTGGGGGGGTTCCAGAGGGGGGGTTGGTGGTTGTGTTGCGGAGGTTGGCTCATAGTGGGGGGGGTTCCAGAGGGGGGCTGGTGGTTGTGTTGCGGAGGTTGGCTCATAGTGGGGGGGTTCCAGAGGGGGGTTGGTGGTTGTGTTGCGGAGGTTGGCTCATAGTGGGGGGGTTCCAGAGGGGGGCTGGTGGTTGTGTTGCGGAGGTTGGCTCATAGTGGGGGGGGTTCCAGAGGGGGGCTGGTGGTTGTGTTGCGGAGGTTGGCTCATAGTGGGGGGGTTCCAGAGGGGGGCTGGTGGTTGTGTTGCGGAGGTTGGCTCATAGTGGGGGGTTCCAGAGGGGGCTGGTGGTTGTGTTGCGGAGGTTGGCTCATAGTGGGGGGGGTTCCAGAGGGGGGCTGGTGGTTGTGTTGCGGAGGTTGGCTCATAGTGGGGGGGGGGTTCCAGAGGGGGGCTGGTGGTTGTGTTGCGGAGGTTGGCTCATAGTGGGGGGGTTCCAGAGGGGGGCTGGTGGTTGTGTTGCGGAGGTTGGCTCATAGTGGGGGGGGTTCCAGAGGGGGGCTGGTGGTTGTGTTGCGGAGGTTGGCTCATAGTGGGGGGGGTTCCCAGAGGGGGGTTGGTGGTTGTGTTGCGGAGGTTGGCTCATAGTGGGGGGGGTTCCAGAGGGGGGCTGGTGGTTGTGTTGCGGAGGTTGGCTCATAGTGGGGGGGTTCCAGAGGGGGGCTGGTGGTTGTGTTGCGGAGGTTGGCTCATAGGTGGGGGGGGGTTCCAGAGGGGGGCTGGTGGTTGTGTTGCGGAGGTTGGCTCATAGTGGGGGGGTTCCAGAGGGGGGGCTGGTGGTTGTGTTGCGGAGGTTGGCTCAATAGTGGGGGGGTTCCAGAGGGGGGCTGGTGGTTTGTGTTGCGGAGGTTGGCTCATAGTGGGGGGGTTCCAGAGGGGGGGGGGGGCTGGTGGTTGTGTTGTGGAGGTTGGCTCATAGTGGGGGGGTTCCAGAGGGGGGCTGGTGGTTGTGTTGCGGAGGTTGGCTCTAGTGGGGGGGTTCCAGAGGGGGGCTGGTGGTTGTGTTGCGGAGGTTGGCTCATAGTGGGGGGGTTCCAGAGGGGGGCTGGTGGTTGTGTTGCGGAGGTTGGCTCATAGTGGGGGGGTTCCAGAGGGGGGCTGGTGGTTGTGTTGCGGAGGTTGGCTCATAGTGGGGGGGTTCCAGAGGGGGGCTGGTGGTTGTGTTGTGGAGGTTGGCTCATAGTGGGGGGGTTCCAGAGGGGGGCTGGTGGTTGTGTTGCGGAGGTTGGCTCATAGTGGGGGGGTTCCAGAGGGGGGCTGGTGGTTGTGTTGCGGAGGTTGGCTCATAGTGGGGGGGTTCCAGAGGGGGGCTGGTGGTTGTGTTGCGGAGGTTGGCTCATAGTGGGGGGGTTCCAGAGGGGGGCTGGTGGTTGTGTTGCGGAGGTTGGCTCATAGTGGGGGGGTTCCAGAGGGGGGCTGGTGGTTGTGTTGCGGAGGTTGGCTCATAGTGGGGGGGTTCCAGAGGGGGGCTGGTGGTTGTGTTGCGGAGGTTGGCTCATAGTGGGGGGGTTCCAGAGGGGGGCTGGTGGTTGTGTTGCGGAGGTTGGCTCATAGTGGGGGGGTTCCAGAGGGGGGCTGGTGGTTGTGTTGCGGAGGTTGGCTCATAGTGGGGGGGTTCCAGAGGGGGGTTGGTGGTTGTGTTGCGGAGGTTGGCTCATAGTGGGGGGGTTCCAGAGGGGGGTTGGTGGTTGTGTTGCGGAGGTTGGCTCATAGTGGGGGGGTTCCAGAGGGGGGTTGGTGGTTGTGTTGCGGAGGTTGGCTCATAGTGGGGGGGTTCCAGAGGGGGGTTGGTGGTTGTGTTGCGGAGGTTGGCTCATAGTGGGGGGGTTCCAGAGGGGGGCTGGTGGTTGTGTTGCGGAGGTTGGCTCATAGTGGGGGGGTTCCAGAGGGGGGGCTGGTGGTTGTGTTGCGGAGGTTGGCTCATAGTGGGGGGTTTCCAGAGGGGGGCTGGTGGTTGTGTTGCGGAGGTTGGCTCATAGTGGGGGGGTTCCAGAGGGGGGCTGGTGGTTGTGTTGCGGAGGTTGGCTCATAGTGGGGGGGTTCCAGAGGGGGGCTGGTGGTTGTGTTGCGGAGGTTGGCTCATAGTGGGGGGGTTCCAGAGGGGGGCTGGTGGTTGTGTTGCGGAGGTTGGCTCATAGTGGGGGGGGTTCCAGAGGGGGGCTGGTGGTTGTGTTGCGGAGGTTGGCTCATAGTGGGGGGGTTCCAGAGGGGGGCTGGTGGTTGTGTTGCGGAGGTTGGCTCATAGTGGGGGGGTTCCAGAGGGGGCTGGTGGTTGTGTTGCGGAGGTTGGCTCATAGTGGGGGGGGTTCCAGAGGGGGGCTGGTGGTTGTGTTGCGGAGGTTGGCTCATAGTGGGGGGGTTCCAGAGGGAGGCTGGTGGTTGTGTTGCGGAGGTTGGCTCATAGTGGGGGGGTTCCAGAGGGGGGCTGGTGGTTGTGTTGCGGAGGTTGGCTCATAGTGGGGGGGTTCCAGAGGGGGGCTGGTGGTTGTGTTGCGGAGGTTGGCTCATAGTGGGGGGGTTCCAGAGGGGGGCTGGTGGTTGTGTTGCGGAGGTTGGCTCATAGTGGGGGGGTTCCAGAGGGGGGCTGGTGGTGTTGCGGAGGTTGGCTCATAGTGGGGGGGGTTCCAGTGGGGGGCTGGTGGTGTTGCGGAGGTTGGCTCATAGTGGGGGGGTTCCAGAGGGGGGCTGGTGGTGTTGCGGAGGTTGGCTCATAGTGGGGGGGTTCCAGAGGGGGGCTGGTGGTTGTGTTGTGGAGGTTGGCTTATAGTGGGGGGGGTTCCAGAGGGGGGTTGTGTTGTGGAGGTTGGCTCATAGTGGGGGGGTTCCAGAGGGAGGTTGGCTCATGGTTGGTTGGTGAGAAGATGGTTGGAAGCTCAACACGCGGCTGTACGAAGAGGAGATCTGTACTAGTGATTGGGCAGGGCGAATGGATGGGGGTGGGGGGGGGGGGTTCTACGAGGGTGAGTGAGTTTGGAAAGGTGAGGTGGTGGAGGGGGTGACTAGGGTGTTTAGTCCTGAGAGGAAACATTAGCAAAGCGAGGAGGAAAAGCTGCCAAATTAACTTCTCACCCTTTCAATCACACCCCTGAGAGTTCCTGCCCCACTTTACTTCTGCCGATCTGCCTCCACTCTTTGCGTGGAGGGGGTTGCTTGTTTTTTTTCCATCTTCTATCCTTTCTCTCTTTTTTTCGGTCCCACACTGAGGAGAGACATCGCACCCTCACACCGACCCCAGCATGCCCCTCTGACCTCTTACACCCCACCCCCACCCCCGTTGCACCCACTGGGCAGCACCAACAGACCACAGGCTCAATGCAGCCAATCAGATCGCAGAACCTCCACCCTCCTGCCTCTGCTCCTGATTCCGCAGTGAAGACGGAGGGGTGTGGGGGGGGGGGGGGGGGGGTGGCGGGGGTGGCATGGGCTTTAAGCATAACGACAAAATCTAATTCATACCGTGCTAATTGTATCCACTCTCCCAAACACTGGGCAACAGAATGAATCGGGCCCCAGAGAACAGAAGAAAAACACTCGATGCTTCACATTATCCCAGGAAGAGGAAAAAAGTGCATTAATGTGGTTTTAAGAAATCACCAGAGGAGTGGAGCAGATGGTCTTTCATGACTGGTGCTTTTGTAAACCCATCCGTGTGCGTTCCCCTCCAACCCAAGCAGCATGGTCTACATGTGGTAATACATGTCAGACCTCTCTCTCCTCTCCTCTTTCCTTCTCTCCATCGTTGGCTCCCTCTGTGACAATGCTACATCATGGCATACCTACCTAATTTGTTTGTATTTGTGGGCCTTTTGACTCCCACGCACGCCCCCACCTCGCACACACCCCTACGCCTACTCTTGTTTCTCTCTCCTTCTCTATCACCATATCAGATTAGGTGGTTGGTTCCTCCTCCCCAGGTTCCCTTGCTCCAAAATAGATGATTAGAGTCATTCTCCAAGACAAATGTAACTTTTCTGGACGCTCTAAATCTGTTTAGGCACATTTAATAGTGTCAATTATTGTGGGGCCAGACGGGGGACTCGGGCCTTTCTGTAGTCAGGGCCCTTAATAACATTGGCTACAATGAGAAGCAGATGCTGACCTGCTTGGTCCCTTTGAAAAAAGACATTTGAGTAGCTCTGCTTCTAATTTATGAGCCCCCCTCCACATCTGGAATTCTTTATAATTAAAACGTAAACCCCAAAGTTCTACTTCCACCTGTCAAACGTTGAGAAGATGAACATAGTAATGGGCTTCTCCTGCACTGGTGGAGAGATGGAGAGACTGTTTTGGGGGGCTTTTTCCTTTTTTTTAAAAAGGGGGTACAGGGGGTAGTAAAGGGGTACAAGCAGAGGAAGAGATGAGAGTCCTTCTCTTGTGATTGTTTTCATTTATGGCAAAGGCTGGTCATGAAGTGTGCTAGGTAAACCCAACACCCGACAGGTACATCTATAATCGGCACCAGGCGCTGGACAAGGACATATTCAATTCAATTCAATTCAATTCACTCAACTCAACTCAACTCAACTCAACTCAACTCAACTCAACTCAACTCAACTCAACTCAACTCAACTCAATTCAATTCAAAGGGATTTATTGGCATGAGAAAACATGTTTACATTGCCAAAGCCAAAAGTGGAACAATACGATCAAATAAAAATGTATGTACAATTGAAAGTCATCGCCAATAAATAATTTTCTATGTACTGAGATCTCTCGATGCAGATACTGCAGGAATACGCACAATGATTAGTAGTCTTTAGGGTGGTTGTGTTCCATTTGCAAGTCCATTTGATATCCTTCTCTTATCACAGAAGCTCATGAATCTTGCTGCTGTGTTTGCACATTGTTGTACTTTGCCCAGCAGATATGGGAGTTTTTTGTCATTAGTCATGTTTTCAAACTCTCCCTAAGGGTGATTGTAATCATATAGATACTAAGATACAACATATCGTCGCTGTCAGGCATCAATATGTATTTCCAAAACTGCTATGCTGCGTTCACACGGGCAGATGCAAAAGATACAAAGATAAACAGCATACACAGCTTTGTCGCTATCATTATAGGTGAAGTACTGTAGGTTACTTACTTATAGGTGAAAAGTTAGAATAGCATATCTACAAGCTGGGAGCTTGTAGATTTGATATTTTCGCTACTTTTGCATGACAATGTCATGGAACAAAATTATTATTTTATGAAATAACAAATATCGACAGCGAAAATATTCTTTTGACAGTCCGAACCCTACTTGATCAGATGATTGTATATTATGATAATCTATTCTATGTCCTATGACATGGCAATTGTATTTATAATGAAACTGTACATTTGGTCATTCCTTCACAAAACTGTATGGTCAAGCATGTTTATTTTTAGAAGTATCACCATAAAACTATTCCTTGATTTAGTGTCCATCCAAGGGATCAAACATTGGGAATCCTAAACAGAACTGAGCAAATATTGAGTGATTTTCATCTGAAGCCATTTTTCATCATGCTATTCGAATTAGGTTTGATGTGACATGAAACAAATGCTATGATAAAATGTCCCACTCTGATCTTACACTTGTATAGCAAACCGGAAACATCATGTTTAAACTTCCTTTTCCTTTTATTAGCTTGTAATGAAAGCATAGAAATGGATTTGCCATGGCTGGTGAAAAACATAATTGCCCATAATAGGATTTGTTCCAACAGATCAATAGGACCTACTGGAGTGTGTGCTGTGTGGTATATGACTGCATGTATCTGTGCATGTGTGTGTCTGTGTGTATACGCATGTATGCATGTGCGCGCGCATGTGTGTGTGTGTGTGTGTGTGTGTGTGTGTGTGTGTGTGTGTGTGTGTGTGTGTGTGTGTGTGTGTGCGCGCGCGCCGCGCAAGATTGTGAGTGAGTGCAAAGCCTCTCAGACCTCAAGCCCCCTTCATTAAATCGAATTAAGATCCAGCACCAAGAAGATTAATTCTCTTTGTCTTTTTCCTTCCCGTTTTCCTCTTCTATTCCCTCTTGTTCTCCTCCCTCCCTTCTTGGAGCGCGAGACAAAGCAGCTGTGAGAGAAGGCCTTGTTGAGCTTGTGGAGGTTGGAGAGTGCAGCTCGTGCAGTTAATCCTGCTGTGAGCACGGCCATGTGGACAGCATTCCTGCCATTTTCTCCGCTATTACCAGATCACCGTAATTAAGTCTTCAGTGTTAACGGGGCAACCAGGCCCAAACAGGGGGAGTGCTGAGCTGCAGCAGCTTCCTGTGGCTACCGGTGGGAATGGGCAGGCGGGGTGGGTCACCTGTGCATGTGGGGAGCTGAGGGATGTCTTGAGAGTCTGCTCACAGTCAGATGCACACCACTTAACTGCTGTCGAAGCCGGTGGTTGCAGGCACACAGATACACAGATAAACACACACACACACACACACACACACACACACACACACACACACACACACACACACACACACACACACACACACACACACACACACACACACACACACACACACACACACACACACACACACACATGCGCGCGCACATGCATATATGCGTATACACAATCAAATCAAATCAAATTAGAGCTGAGATGAAAACACACCCAGGTGCATGGCTTTTATTCGCAGGGTGAACATCAGTGCGTATCAGTACGTATCTCGTGCTCGATGGGGTCTCTACAAATCCCCCCCATGCACCACGTGGTCTGGTGGGGGATGGCCATTGGCCCCCCATGCACCACGTGGTCTGGTGGGGGATGGCCATTGGCCCCCCATGCACCACGTGGTCTGGTGGGGGATGGCCATTGGCCGCCCTCTCCGTCGCTGCTGCTAACTCATACTGTCAGCCATGATGGAGGGAGGCAACAATACCTGCAGGTGTGAGGCCGTTAAAACCAGACCAAAGTAGTTCCCAACAACAACATAAAAATGTACAGCCTCAGAGGTGGTGGCGTGTGTTTTCGAAAGGAAGGAGGTTACACTACTGTCCCGAGGGAGAGAAATGAGCACATTACAGGGGGGGGGGGGGGTGTAAGGGAGGTGAACTACACAGGGAGTAAAGGGGAGATGGGGGGGGGGGGGGCGACAGAGGGGGAGAGAGGTATAGAAAGAGAAGAAAATGGGGAGATATGGGGAGGGAGAGAGAGAGAGAGAGAGAGAGAGAGGGGTGGGGGCGAGTGAGCGGCATAGGGAGGCAGAGGGAGCGGAGGGCCTCTTTGTGGATCATTGGCAGATAATGGGCTCATTAGGCCAAACGTAGCTTAAAAAGGCTCTGGCTCTCTAAACAAACAGAACAGGCGCTGAGGAGATGGACTTAAGGGCCCGACATGGAGAGAGATATAATGAGGCCCCCCACCCCCATTCTGCATGGAGTAGAGAGGGAGGCCTTTCCAACAGGCTGCCCGCTCAAATTCCCTAACTATCAGACCTACCCTCAGTCAAAGCTGTCGTTTGGAGCCCTATCAACACAATGAGGCAGCTCACCCTCCCTCCTTTGTAAATGTATCCACAACATACTCACATGATACCTGTTGTTTCTGTATTTCGTTCGTTTTCCTCTCTCCCTCACAAACACAGGTATGAAAAGAGAAGAAAATGAAAAAATGAGAGGCGCCGATGACCTAGCGGTTAAGGAGCATAACACTAATGCAGCCTGACAGCGAGTTGCAGGTTTGATTCCAGAGTCCGACGGCCTTTGCTGCGTGTC